>NC_135695.1:21076748-21301748 GCF_964276395.1 Gasterosteus aculeatus | reverse complement strand
GATCGGCAATTAGATGAAGGAATAAAAAATAAATGTGTTTATGTGTGTGTGTGTGTGTGTGTGTGTGTGTGTGTGTGTGTGTGTGTGTGTGTGGGGGGGGGGGGGACAGGAGAGGAGACACCGACCCGTGTGAACGTTTCCTTTGTGCTTCTTCAGGGCGTCTTTGCTCTTGAATCTTTTGCCGCAGCTCTCTGCTTTGCAGATGAAGCGGGCGTCTCCTCTGCAGGCTTCCTTGTGCTGTTCAAAGCTGCACACACACACACACACACACGCACACACGCACGCACACACACAGGGGGAGAGGAAGAAGAAGAAGAGACAGCGTTACCCGGTGTGTGCACATGGTTTTCTGTCTACAGGTAATGAAAGCACTTTGCTACCTGGATATGGAGCCGAAGGTGTTGTGGCAGATGGAGCACTGGTGGGCTTTAGAGTCGCCGGATGGGTCCAGAGATTCAGTACAATGCAGAACACTGAGGGGGCAAAGCATAAGTATAGCCAGTAAACAGAGGGAAGAGCTAGCTGTAATCCCTACGGAAAGCTAGTTTAGTTTAGCATAATGACTCTAAACAGTGGGAAGAGCTAGCTGTAATCCCTACGGAAAGCTAGTTTATCTTAGCATAATGGCTGTAAACAGAGGGAAGAGCTAGCTGTAATCCCTACGGAAAGCTAGTTTATCTTAGCATAATGACTGTAAACAGAGGGAAGAGCTAGCTGTAATCCCTACGGAAAGCTAGTTTAGCTTAGCATAATGACTGTAAACAGTGGGAAGAGCTAGCTGTAATCCCTACGGAAAGCTAGTTTATTTTAGCATAATGACTGTAAACAGAGGGAAGAGCTAGCTGTAATCCCTACGGAAAGATAGTTTAGTTTAGCATAATGGCTGTAAACAGATGGAAGAGCTAGCTGTAATCCCTACGGAAAACTAGTTTAGGTTAGCATAATGGCTGTAAACAGAGGGAAGAGCTAGCTGTAATCCCTACGGAAGGCTAGTTTAGTTTAGCATAATGACTGTAAACAGAGGGAAGAGCTAGCTGTAATCCCTACGGAAAACTAGTTTAGGTTAGCATAATGGCTGTAAACAGATGGAAGAGCTAGCTGTAATCCCTACGGAAAGATAGTTTAGTTTAGCATAATGGCTGTAAACAGATGGAAGAGCTAGCTGTAATCCCTACGGAAAGATAGTTTAGTTTAGCATAATGGCTGTAAACAGATGGAAGAGCTAGCTGTAATCCCTACGGAAAACTAGTTTAGGTTAGCATAATGGCTGTAAACAGATGGAAGAGCTAGCTGTAATCCCTACGGAAAGATAGTTTAGTTTAGCATAATGGCTGTAAACAGATGGAAGAGCTAGCTGTAATCCCTACGGAAGGCTAGTTTAGTTTAGCATAATGACTGTAAACAGAGGGAAGAGCTAGCTGTAATCCCTACGGAAAACTAGTTTAGGTTAGCATAATGGCTGTAAACAGATGGAAGAGCTAGCTGTAATCCCTACGGAAAGATAGTTTAGTTTAGCATAATGGCTGTAAACAGATGGAAGAGCTAGCTGTAATCCCTACGGAAAGATAGTTTAGTTTAGCATAATGGCTGTAAACAGATGGAAGAGCTAGCTGTAATCCCTACGGAAAACTAGTTTAGGTTAGCATAATGGCTGTAAACAGAGGGAAGAGCTAGCTGTAATCCCTACGGAAGGCTAGTTTAGTTTAGCATATAGACTGTAAACAGAGGGAAGAGCTAGCTGTAATCCCTACGGAAAGATAGTTTATTTTAGCATAATGGCTGTAAACAGATGGAAGAGCTAGCTGTAATCCCTACGGAAAACTAGTTTAGGTTAGCATAATGGCTGTAAACAGAGGGAAGAGCTAGCTGTAATCCCTACGGAAAGATAGTTTAGTTTAGCATAATGACTGTAAACAGAGGAAAGGGCTAGCTGTAATCCCTATAGAAAGCTAGTTTATTTTAGCATAATGACTGTAAACAGAGGGAAGAGCTAGCTGTAATCCCTACAGAAAGCTAGTTTATTTTAGCATAATGCCTGTAAACAGAGGGAAGGGCTGGCTATAATCCCTTCAAAAAGCTAGTTTATTTTAGCATAATGACTGTAAACAGAGGGAAGAGCTAGCTGTAATCCCTACGGAAAGATAGTTTATTTTAGCATAATGACTGTAAACAGAGGGAAGAGCTAGCTGTAATCCCTACGGAAAGATAGTTTATTTTAGCATAATGACTGTAAACAGAGGGAAGAGCTAGCTGTAATCCCTACGGAAAGATAGTTTATTTTAGCATAATGACTGTAAACAAAGGGAAGAGCTAGCTGAAATCTCTACATACGGCTAGTTTAGGTTAGCATGATTTGAGAAGCAAAGAAGTGAAACCCTTAAAACCTGAATTTCTTTACCTTTACATATTATCTAAAATATAAATCTATTCCAAATGGATTGAATACTTTTTGGAGACTTGTTGGCGACATTTTGCGGTGAGGAAAAACTACATGACAACGAGTGGAGGGCAGAACCCACTGGCGCTGCAGAGCCTGCTTCACGGGGAACTTCTTGCCGCAGGTCTTGCATTTGAAGTCCTTCTCCTCCGTGCTGGGCCTCTGGTGCAGACTCTGGAGGTGGGCAGCCAGGATCTCCTCGCTGGGGAAGCTGCTCTCGCACAGCAAGCAGGGGTGGTCCTCCTTCTTTATGACCAGTTCTGCAGAGATGTTCCACACACACACACACACACACACACACACACACAAGCGATGAGTAGGGAGGCTTTTTAAAATGATGAATCCGTTATTTGTGTCTCGTGGTTCCACTGTACCCATTTCCACAAGATGCTTAGCTTCTTTGCTGTTTTCGTCTTCATCTCGGATGACCTTCTCCTCTTCCTCCTCCTCCTCTTCCTCCATATCGCTGTCCAGGTAGCCTATCAGGAGCTCCGTGTCCGTCTCGATGTCGTCCACGGCCAGGTAGAAGATGTTCTCTCCGTCCTGAGGGACGACAATGCGGCCGAGGACAAATTCTTGTTCAACACAGGAAGACAAGAAAGGTGAAAGCGTGAACATCTAAATGCGTATGATGACATCATCGTGGCGTTTGTGATGCTTACATATTTCTGTTACTGTCAGAAGTGGAACCGGACCACTGGTCCTCGAGCAGGGACGTGAGAACCAGTTCCGGCTGAGAGACGTTTTCCACCGAGATTTGTGCAACACAGTTATTATAAAGGAACCGATGGAGGTTTGGACCAATATGCAGAATCAATAATGGTGTCAAAAAATCATGAATATTCCCAACGAGCATCTTGGGTGAATGTGCAAATTCAGCAAAAAAACTTCTCTGAAGTCAGTGAACATTCACGAATTCTAAATGTTGAAAATGCTTTTACATTGTTTTAGTCATTCATGGTGTTTTTCTTCATAAAACATGATAGGAATTGTGTTATAGGTAGTTTTAGTCATTTATTATAATGTTGCTAATGTTCAGAAGTTGAACCGCTCATGATTCATTTCTAATATAATTTTATATGTGGAAACATCTTCCTCAAACAACAGGATTTATTCAAGTTTCTCATCAACACTTCATTCTACATGTGACGGAAAAACGTTAAAATGAACTAATTTTCATAAGTAACTGAACTGGGCCTCTGTTGGTTAGCGGTTAGCGGCGCTGCTAACGTTCCTGTAGATCTAAACACTGATCGGTTGTTCACATTGTGACATCATCAGAGATCAGAAATGCACATATATATATATATATATATATATATATGTGTAACTGGATAGATCTGCTATGATCGAGATCATTGCACCCAGACAGCGATTGTTCAGACGGGTCAAAAGCTCAAACCCCTTAAAAATGTTGCCGTTGACGTCCTCGTCCGTAAAGGTCACGCTAATAAAATCAAACAAGTCATTTTGTTTTAACCGCGGGATTGTAAATGCACATAAATAACGATTAGGAAGAGGAAAGCCGCACAATAAATGTCAGTGCTGATGGAAGGCAGAGCCTCGACGCACACGATGACCTTTGAGCGACCCATCACTTCGGGCATCGGGGTAATAATGGCAGGAACTTGTTCACCCCCCCCCCTATTTTCAAGAGCAATCTGTTTTATCTTTTGAACAAGAGACCAGAGGAGAAATTATCCAGATCCAGTTTGATCCCCCCCCCCCCGATCATCGGACGGAACGAAGGAACAAAGAAGTTCAGATCTGTGACCTTCGCTACTGGAAGGAAATGACGC
Organism: Gasterosteus aculeatus; assembly: GCF_964276395.1. Classification (NCBI taxonomy): domain Eukaryota; kingdom Metazoa; phylum Chordata; class Actinopteri; order Perciformes; family Gasterosteidae; genus Gasterosteus; species Gasterosteus aculeatus. The sequence continues at coordinate 21,297,512 of NC_135695.1, read as the reverse complement.
TAAGAAGGTTTTTACAGAACTAAAGTTCACATTCAGGTGTTTATTTCATTACATTTTCTTTTCTCTCTGTCATTTTGAACCCAGAAAACAGTAATACGAAAGCAGCCTTGTCGTCACTTCAAACTTGTACCCAGTGGAAGAGGACGCGTCTCCTCGCCGTCCTCGCGTTTTAACGAGGAGACCTACCTGTATGGCCGCCAGGTTCTTGTGCTCCTGTGAAGGCGCCTGGTGGACAAACCGCAGCCAGTTGGCGTGCCGCGGGTTACTGGCGTCCAGAATATACAGAACATCTCCTTTGGTGCCGCGGACCTGCAGGGAGAAAACACAAACAAAACCATCACAGGTCGTCTTCTTCTCCTTCAACGCGCGCCGGCCGCACACACGAAACACCTAATCGGGTGCACAAGCTGGTCCCCTGCTAATGTGGCCTGCCGCAGATAACCACATCACAGCGCCTCTCCTCACCCCCCCAACCCCCCCCCCAGATGTGGTGAAATGTGGTAAAGGAAAGATTGGTTCACCTCCCACATGAGCCGGGTGTCCGAGCTCTCCTCCAGCTCCGCAGGAAGCCTCTTCTCCCCCGCGAACGGGCCGAACTTCTCTCCCTTGGGACCAGATGGAGGGACATCGGCAAACATTACGGTACAAAAAAGCAAAAAAAGACTTTTGTGAAGACGGAATTCTCTCCAGATCTCTGGGTCACTGCATCTCCTTTAATTACCATTCTAGTCCGGTACGCCATCATTACTGGATATTTATATTTTCTGCAAATTGCTGCTTCTTCTCCACTACGTTTATTTATTTGACAACATCATTACTTATTTATGATTATGATACAACATATAATACTGATGGACAAAAATAGAACTGATGGAAACCTGAATTTTAAATTTTTTTAAAAAGTTTATATTTATATTTTAGTACTTGAATAAAGTTTTGAATGTAGGACTTTTATTTATAATATCTTACCCACAGAAAAAAATTGAGCTTTATAAGTCTTCGTGGGATTATTATATTGTAATTGTAATCACACAATTATTTTTGTAAAATCACATTTCATTGCAATAATCTGACAGCCTACATTTATATCAGTTATTTTACACAAACATACTGTAAAACCACAGTTAATTGCAGTATTATGACTGCAAAGTACTCACAGTAAGATGCCAAAATGGTTTATAATATAATACTTTTTCTACAACTGACTGTAACAAAGTTAAAGTAACTTACTCACTGTCAAATGTATCTAGAGTGTAGTTTTACCACCAGATCTGACATCTGAAGCACCATGTGAGTACATCCTCCTCTCCTCACTCCTGTATACACTTATACTTTTTTAATAGCAAACACATCCGGGGAGGGGGGGGGAGGGGGCGTGGCACTTCATGTTGCCTTCACGTCCCATCCTCAGCCAGCGTCTGTTACCACCTAATCTCCACTCGCTTCCTAACTAGCCATCCTACATGGGCACTTCCCCGCTGACACCACGTCACACGCCCCCTCTGCGTGTCTGACAGCGGGAGGGGGGGCGAGGGGGGAGAGGGGGGGGGGGGGACACGTCTGCAACTTTATGAAAGACACCAATAAACAAAGCTCGCTGGTAACGTCTGTGTGTAGTTTCCGGTCGTTTCCGCCACTTTGTAGCCGCTCTCCTCGGGCCGACATGGCTACTTTGTAACTTTGTAACGTGGTGAGCGCGAGGGGGGGGGGAGAAACAACCGGAGCGGCTACGTGGCACGTCGCGTCACAGCCGCCCCGGGGTCCGAGGCTCCCACACGGGGGAAGCGGGACGGACGGAACTCGGACAACACTTTTCTTTTCTTTGACACGAAGAAGCGTAACTTAACTCGCATAAAGAACGAACCTTTTTCACGCGCCTCGCCGTGTAGAGACCGATTCCATCCTGGACCTGTGACGCCTTCAGGGAGAAGCGGTCCGGCACGTACATACCCAACATCGTCATCACCGGGGAGACGTTTCCCGCGAGGACATTTGGCGCGTCGGCGGGACACAGTCAGCATGAACGGTTTGGATTTAAGGGCCGGTTGGTGTCTCTCCCGTGTCCCCCCCCCCCACCCCTCCTCGAGAAGCGGCTCCAGGTTGAACTTCTGCTGCTCCTGCGGCAGGAAGGCAAAGCGGCGCTCTGATTGGTCCAAAGTTTGTAACCAGAAGCTACCTTGACTGGGCTCATCCGGTCTGCTGCAGACTGTAGTACTACTGCAGTAATACCACGAAGGAGGTCAAGTATACTACTATAAAGGATGAATTAACGCCATTTGCTGGCTGGCGATAGATCTTTGACTAATAATTGTAATTATTCTGAATCAGTCTCATTGCTCTGTGTTTAATGTCACGCATTAATCACCCTGCCAGCAGAACATTCTGATATTATATTTTGAATTGTATTATTTACGTGGACACTTATAAGGCGGCATAAAATCCAGTTAGAAAAATTAAAATGTTGTCACAAAGCCTTTTCAAAGGGATTATTTGAGCTTCATCAAAAAAATGACAAAAAAGGAAGAAAGCATGATTTGGGAAAATTCAACAATATTACCAAAAGTTTTTTTTTTTTTAAGTAAAGACACAACAATGACAAGAAAGCAATAGAAGAAAGACAACTTCAAAAAAGATACACGCCACAATGTCAGGTTTTCCATACGTGATTACAATGTCCTAAATAACTCACTGTACCATTACTGTGTTATCTTTAGAAACATTGATTAACAGAAAGAGATCAGTCAAATTCATCTGTTACTTTATGATGTGTTTTGTCTCTTTTTCGGCAATAAATCAACATTGCATTGAGATCAAGGTCTCTTTTACAAGTGGGTAAACAAAAAAAAGTTATAAATACAATAGAACAACGCTAAAGGTGAATATAAATAAAAATGTTAATAGATGATTACTGACATTAAGGCTGTTTTTTGCATTACAAGTTTGCTGAAATGTTTGTTTTTGATTATCTAATGGTAACTTTTGGTGAATTTCTGAGAATTTTACAGATAATAATATTATTTGTCTGCTGGTCTCAAAAGAAAATCTCTTGACCAAACCACGAAAAACAGCGTTTCCTGTCATGTCTCCCCTTCAGAGGGAAAACTTGAATTTTCAAAATAAAAGTACACAAAGTGAAGCCAGATGACCCTTTTTTTTCCTTCTTTTTTCTTTGCAGACAAACCACTTCCTCCAAATGCTCAGCAGTGGATGTGGTTTGCTAACAAACACACAACTCATAGATGAATGAAACTATCACGCAGACCTCACACCATCTTCATTACGCCTATTTTTAGACCTGGCCTCAGTCTGATTTGTTGACTCTCTTTGGGATTTCCATCGCTGACTGTTTGTGTACGTTCTCCCTCTCAACGCCTCTTTGGCAAACGTCTTCGCCCTTTAATCAGCGGCGCGGCGCAGCGTTGTGTCGCCTTTTCTGTTTACTGTGTTTATAGCTCGTGTTTATGCCGACTGCTTCCTGTTGTTGCGACTCTGCGCCAAACTGCTCCGTGATTGGTCCGGGCGACCGGCGAGGGTCAGACTCCCGACTGAATCACGACCTGCATGTTTACCTCAGAGTCAATGAGCTGCTGCCTTCAAGGGGCTTTTTAAAGACTCCCCCCTCTGCTGTCCAAGGCCTGTAGGCTTCAAAATTAGGGGGGAGCCTGTCCTTCCAGATGGACCCCCCCCACCCCCCTCCCGGGGGTTCTATTGTATTGCCGCTGGTGTCATCAGCGGCCCCGGGGTCGTGTTCCAGGTGTATTTCAGAGAGTCAAGCCGTAAGAGGGAGTCACAGGGAGACTTATTGGGTGACAAGTCTGATCAGTGCACTGAGGGGCTCTTTGTGTGCCCCCCCCCCCCCCCATGGGCTCCTCGGTCCGTTTCTGACCCCCCCACCTCTTTGACCTTGCTGTCAGTGCCTTGGCCTGTCGGGGCGGGACGATTAAATGTCACGACCCCTTTTTCTCCCTCCGTGCCCTCTGAGGACCCTCCGTCCCATTAACTTTCACTCAGCTTTCACTCAGATCCTAGAGGTGTCCCCATTGGTTCTGATCCCCATCGGCTCTGATCCCCATCGGCTCTGATCCCCATCGACTCTGATCCCCATCGGCTCTGATCCCCATCGGCTCTGATCCCCATCGACTCTGATCCCCATCGGCTCTGATCCCCAACGGCTCTGATCCCCATCGGCTCTGATCCCCAACGGTTCTGATCCCCATCGGTTCTGATCCCCAACGGTTCTTATCCCCATCGGTTCTGATCCCCAACGGCTCTGATCCCCAACGGTTCTGATCCCCATCGGCTCTGATCCCCAACGGCTCTGATCCCCAACGGCACTGATTCCCAACGGTTCTGATCCCCATCGGTTCTGATCCCCAACGGCACTGATCCCCATCGGCTCTGATCCCCAATGGCTCTGATCCCCAACGGCACTGATTCCCAACGGTTCTGATCCCCAACGGCACTGATTCCCAACGGTTCTGATCCCCATCGGTTCTGATTCCCAACGGTTCTGATTCCCATCGGCTCTGATCCCCATCGGTTCTGATCCCCAGCGGTTCTGATCCCCATCGGTTCTGATCCCCAACGGTTCTGATCCCCATCGGTTCTGATCCCCAACAGCTCTGATCCCCATCGGCTCTGATCCCCAACGGCTCTGATTCCCAACGGTTCTGATCCCCATCGGCTCTGATCCATATCGGCTCTGATCCCCAACACCTGCACAGAAATACACACACAGATGAAGATCCAAACACGTTTATATCTGTGATGAACTGCGCAGATCATCTTGATTGGAGCATTGGAAGTAAACATGAGTTTATGGTCTCGATCCCTTTCAAGTCTTCTTCGATACAGCATGATGCTCATTCAGTAAATGATGGGCCTTGTAGAGTCAAACAGACCATGACGCAGGGGCTGCTTTACAGCGGGGCAACCCATTGATTGACAGATTGAATCGGCTCTGGGAGTCGTCCTTGTTGTTGTGTGTTTTCAATTAGCTCCACCCCCTTGTGCCACTTCTCGTTGCAGAATGGCCAAATTCAGGGCTTTGACCCGTCGGTCGACACGCCACTGGGTGATGTCACGGGGACTCTTATGTACAGTTTATGGTATTTGGTTGTAATCCAACCCTGAAAGATTGACCTGATGATGGCGCTAGATGAAAACTCACGCAAAGCCATCCTCTGGGGAACATGAATGTCTGCACCCAATTCCATGTGATTTTGTGAGCATCCCGTCAAAAAGAAAAACATTCAAAGGCAAATGGATTTATCCTCTGGGGAACGTGGATGTCTGTACAAAATGTCATGGCAATCCATCCAATAGCTGTTGGGACATTTCAGTCTGGACTAAAGGCTGACAGACGCACATTCCCATTCAGAAAGACACACCGCAAACTAATTTATGGTCTGTTCCCTACGGGGGAACACGCAAACACATATGGACGGAATCTCTTTTGGAACCGGAGCACATTTAGAAGGAAAAGTCTTAAAATCACCAAAGTCATCAGCAGCTGTTTCGCGGGGTAACGTCTGTCTACGGAATGCGTCGGGCGCACATATCGCGACGGCTTTGTTCCCCGACGTCTGTCACCATGTCTGACTAATGCCGCCGCGTAGAAGTGAAAGAAGCTTTCCGTGAGCGGCCTCACGAAGTGATGACAAAGACTGCGCTCAGGGGCAAACCGCCGACGGGGGACAACGATGCATTGAAAGCTTAAAAATCTCTGGCGATAAAGGTTTCTTTTTTAACTAAACAAAGACATTTTGATCATAAATCCTGCAGGACTCTGAACCTGAAAGTAGCCGGCCGCGGACTGCCAGTCGGGTCTCTCAGGGCCAAAAGCTACAGAAACCACATTCAGGACATGGTGCAGGGAGGAATTGCCTTGAAATAAATACTCTCAGTCTTTTTCCCCCCTTTTTTTAAAGTAAATATTTTCACTGGAGGAAAACCTCAGTTTGGCAAACGTACAAATGGTTCCATACGAGATTTTTCCAAATGGATTTGTGCATTTTTCTGAAATCTCTCAAACCTGATACCGTAGTTTTGAGGGGCCAGACCACCTTTTGTTTCATGCTTCACAAACCCCCCCCCAGCGGTCTCTCACCGCAGCTCCCTGTTTCCAGGCCCGTCGCGGAACAGCCAGCAAACCGTTTTCCTGGAGCTCCGAGGTCACTGGATGAACGAATGTTTTCGCTTGGCGACCCCCGGGTCGCCGCAGAAGTGGGGGTCCTCGGAGGAAGCCTCTTTTTTTTTTAAAATTACAGTGCGGATGAAGCGTGAGAAATTACAGCCACTTTGAAGTGATTTCACGAGCCCAAGAGGGCTGCGGGACCACCCCTGTGCCCCCCTGTTCAGAGGCCGCCGCGGCACCGAGCACGCAGACACACCGACGCAGTCTGGCGGCAGCTTAGTTTACGCCCCCGGCTCAACGCCTGGTTACCAACCAGCGGCTGCTGCTTCTTCTCATTGCAGCGCTGTATTTCATATATAACATTTCTGCAAACTTCTATGTGAAAAATCACCAATATGAATGTATGTTAAAGTATAAGACCTGAATCTGAACCTTTCAAGAGGAACCTTTGCATTTGGGAAAATAAGCCTATTCCGAGTCGGATGAGACCATCTGTACGTCGGCCTCAAGGCTACAAACTGCGGTTGGTTAGCTTAGCTTAGCAAAAAGACTGGAAAGAGAAACAGTTACGGCCTCTTGAGTTCTAATAAGTACAAAGTGTTCATTTGTGCCCATGTCTTTACTCCTTGATCCATCTTAGTGGAGCTCTGCTGAGACGGGTAACACGCCGGTCACCCCCTCCCCCCCGACCCTTTCCCGGGAATGGGCTCGTGGTCTGGATGAGTTTGGAAGGAGGTCTTTTGTTGGAGCCGTGCCGGGCCGGGTTTGGACCCGAGCCCTTAAGATGGAGGCGCCAGAGTGAGTTTAACGCAGCTCTCCCTCCGGGTCGCCTGTTCGGATTCCGCTCCTCCGTCTTCACCGTCTTTGTCCAAACATCAATGCAGCGTCTGGGACTCAAAAAACGGTGGGATGGTTGTTAATTCTTACTCTGACATTTTGTGAAACACCCTCTTTTTCTCCCTGCAAAGTAACAATAAATCTCCACGATAAATATGCTAACGCTAGGAGCCGATTAGCTTAGCTCATCGCAACGGTTGGAAGCTAGAGAAACATAGAGACTTGGCGACGATGGCGCCACACATCGAATTATGACGTACGACGTTCCCCAGAGCCGGGCGCTCGCCACCGCGCAGACGATAAACACCTCGGCCCGGCAGAGACGCCGGCACAGCGGTTCCTCTGTGCGCGGACGTTTTGGGCCGAGCCGAGTAGACAGGACATTCTCCAAAGAGGCCACGCAGCAGACGGGATGAGACCCTCCCACAGGTCATCCACAGGGGACGAAGACACGGACACTTCGTGTGCAGCAGAGCGCCTCCACTGATTGGCCCGCGTGCGTCTGGCTTTCCTCTGCGTATCTGATGGTTGAGCAGCATCAGACGACACCCGATGCTCCCGCAAGGTTTCGAATGAGGGCCGGCGAAGAGATGGCGGCCTGTTTAGTATCCGTGTTTTTTTAATTATTTGGAATAAAAATGGTGTCAATTTCAAAAGTGATCCCAAAAGCCATTTTGAATAATGTATACTTATTGTTGCTTTAAACCCAATTTCTATAACATAATAATAAATGTATCTTCTTGTTAATTAAAATTTGAGTCGCTGTTCAGGCTAACAAGTAGTAAAGAAATATGACAAAGCAAAGATATAATGAATAAAAGCAGTATTTAACAGTCTAACAGTAGTGAAATTGTTTTTGACACCATTTTTCTGAGTAGATTCATTCTTTTTTCGGGGGGGGGGGCACGTTATGTCACAAAATTGCGTTCAGGAAAACCAAAATGGTCGGGCTTAAAATGTCTCTGTGTATTTGTCTTTGAGGAAGCAAAAGGACAACAACGGAACCTCAAAGTCTCGTCCTCTGAATGACCTCGGCAAGCGGAATTCATTGATCACTTCATCGATGTTTCCACCACAGAAAACGAGCCGACTTTCCATGGCCGCTGTCTTTGACCCGTTGTGAGCGACTGATTGCATTTTTGTGACTTAACGACGTGTCTTGAGACTGAGCAGAAACACAAAGATGACATCATCACAGACGGACCTCATCCGCTGGACGAGTTCACGTATTAATGTGGATTCAGACCTCACCTTTTCTTTTGTATTTCGTCTACTTGTCGGCACCTAACTTGTCTTTTTCTGCCATGTCGTCTCTTGTAATTCAGTCATTTTTATTTGTTTTACCTGCCTCCCATCGGTTGTCTGGTCCCAGGTGTGGCCCCCAAAAGCCCAGACGAAGACCTAAAGCGGCTGAAACATGTTGGCTCTTCCGATGAATTCACATTCTTTACATTAAAGGGTTTTCGATATTTCGCTGCCCTGCCAGCGGTTCCTTCCTGTTCTACCTCACGTTTCCCTCCCGAGCAACCGAGTAGCTCCACATGCTGTTATCCCTCCCTCAGCAATACCCGCTGACAGTTTGCTGATGTAACCTTATTAAAGAGAACGGTTGTGCGTTATTTAGATCGACTTATATAATGAAATTATTATGTGGTCTCTTAGAGAGTGTGTTCATGTTTGGAAACACAGATGTTCTAATGTTGTGTGTCAATCAAAATATAGCATGAGAGTGAGATAAAAGGAAGGAAACTGAGCGGATGCACTGATTTATTAACGCACATCACGTGACGATGGACGTCGGTTCGGTTCTGTTCCTTCAAAGTTAATTCCAGCCAATAATTCCTCCGGTGCGTCCTTTCTCGTTTTTGGGGGGGCGTTGAAGTTGACGTCGGCGCCCACAAACCGCTGACGTTAACTGCTCGGCGAAAGAACACGACACCAGTGTGACAGAGAGATTACTGGTTCTATATTTAGTGTTTATGTACATGAATATTGGCAGGACAACTGTACATGTGACACACACGCACGCACGCACACGCACACACACACTCCCACAGCGATACAGTGGTAATAACACAGACCTCCGGCACAGAAGACATTTACACGAACAGCAAACACTGAGATACACAAGGGAATGTCCAAACTACGACGGCTTCATCGGAAAACTGCAATTTACAGGTTCCAATTTTACAGTTATCATCGTCGTCAATAAAAACAATCACGGAAAAAAGAGCGAGAGAGTTGAAAAGTATAAAATAATTTAAATTCCTCCTAAAACACGTAGTGAACACGCAGTGAGAGATCTATACAACGCGGGGCGGCCGGTTGGAGAACGCACAGATGGGACCGGCGAGAGCCGAGCGTCATGCAGCGGCAAAGAGAGGTGACCTTCCCTCAAGCTCCGCCTCCCCGGTGGAAAAACAGGCCGCCCGCAGGGCCCCCCGATGAAACGTGAACATAAATATACAGTTTGATATCTCTCTCTACAAACAGTCACCGCCACAGGCCGCCTCCGCTCGTGTGAGTAGTCAGTCTGTATACACTCCTTAGTAGAATATCACTTAGAGTTAAATAAACTTATTTAATATATATATATATATATATTTGTAATAGATTTTTTTTCTTTGCAGAGTCATTTAGCAATATTTCCTCGTCTTCACCAGTTTGCTCTGGTACTTCACCGAGTGACCACTGTGTCCCACCACGTAAACGTCCAGCAGGTAGGTCTTCCCCGCCTCCAGGCCCGCGATGGTCTCCGTGGTCACCGCTTTCTGCAGGTTCGGGCTGTGGAAGTACTTGCACAGGACCTTTTCCGACTTCCTGCGGGTCTCCGGCCCGGCGCACTGGTTCTGCTCCCGGCGCCGCTGCTCCTCGCCGTAGCTCTCGGCCACCTCCTTGCGGTAGATGCAGTATTTGTTGCGGTCCTGCGTGCCCAGCCAGGCCACGGTGGCGGAGGAGCAGGTGCGCAGCTTGTCGAAGGCCTTGATGCGCGTGTCCTCCGGGAGCGACGGGAAGGGCTGCTTGCTGCTGGGCCGGGTGGTGGCCAGCACCTTCAGGGTGGAGGCGCCCTTCCTGCTGCCCCGCAGACGGATCAGGTACTTGCCCTTCGGCTTGCCGCGCAGCTGGAACTGCCGCACCCCCTCCACGTTCTGCGAGAGCAGCAGCTTGCCGTCGCGCCGCACCTGCACCTGCACGGCGTCCAGGCACGCGTGGACGGACAGGGTGACCCGCTGGTGCGAGGACACCGGGGCGAAGCGCAGGAACTTGCTGCCCTTCCGCTTGATGAAGACGTCGGACACCCTGCCGTCCTTCAGCTCCACCGTCTTCTGACGGGCTTCCTCTTTGGTGCGGGCGAAGGTGCCCACGTACGCCGTGCTGGTGTTGGTCGCGGAGTTCACGGCGAACACGTCAAAGTAGTACTGCGTGTCCGGTTTCAGGTCCGACACGGTGAAGATGTTTTTGTTGCCGATGCAAACCTTCTGAAGGTCCAGCGCTTTGGGCTTGGTCGCGTGCGCCCGGGAGATCCTGTTGCTCGTGAGGCCGCGCTCCTTGCCGAAGACGTTGTCGGAGGGCACGAAGCCGAAGTGGGCAAAGTCGAACGGGCTGAAGTCTCTGCCGGGCTTCGGCGCCAACATGAAGGCGTCGTCCGCGCTCATCTTGGCCTCAGCGGCACACATGCTCTTGAAGTTGTGCTCCTTGTTGATCACCACGCAGTACTGGACGGGCTGGCCCATCAGAAAGCCCGTCGGCGTGGGCTTCCAGGCCAGGGTGACGGTGGTGCGGCCCAGCGCGGTCACGTCCACGCGGGGGTCGAAGGGCAGCTCCGGGTAGGGCTGGTCGGACTCTGGCGTGGTGGTGGCGTACACCTTGAAGTTGCTGTCTTTCTCTGTGGACAGCAGCTCCAGCTGGTAGAGGCCGGCGGGGGTGCTGGTGGCCACGTACGCCTCCACGTCGTTGCCCTTGTAGGTGAAGAGCTCCGTCCCCTCGTCCACGGTCATCTGCCGCTTCTGCTCGTCTAGAGGTTCAGGCTCTCCTGAAGAGCAAAAAACGAAAAACTGCAGTCGTGACCTTTACAACGTTCTCTTCTGTTTAATCTTTAGCTTTCATGAGAAGTTGCTAAAAGCGCCAAAGGCACGTTTGATATGTAACGATGAAGCTCTGCAGCGTCTCACGGGCGATTAGCCCCCCCTTACAGGGGCGGCCATGTTTTCCCTCCAAACATCCCCAGAAAGATCACAGGGCAACATTCACTCGGCCGTTCCGGGGAAGCTGTGCTACAAAGAGGCGCCTTGTAGCTTCGAGGCGAGAGCGGCGGCCCGAGCATCACGTTATGTTTATCTACCAGAGAGTGTGCTCAGCGGTGTACTCCAAATTAATGCTCAGAGATCTACTCCCGCCGGAGACATTCAGCAGAGAGAGACTGCTTCACCGACACCTCCACCAACGGCTCCACGTGTATTGGGTCCCCATTCATAGACGCCACGTAAAATGTGACCGTGACGTCACTCGTTGGTTTGTGGACAACCGCCTTGAGGCCTCAAATTTGGCCATTCTTGGACTTTGCCATCTTGGTATTTTTTGGAACTAGAAGCGACAGGAGATCACGGCGGGGTGGACAACCAATGCGTAGCCACGGCCAAAAGCTTGATGGTCTGTTTGACTCTAAATTAACCATTAAATTAATTAATTTACTAAATAAACATGCTGTATTGAAGAAGACTTCAGGAACTAGAGACTAATACCATAAACTCATGTTTACAATGTTTTCTGAGGGAATAAATCAAGAGAGAAGTAGTTCTCTGGTAGACTCCTATGGGACCAGGGGAGCCGCCCCCTGGTGGTCACTGCAGAGAATGCAGCTTTGAGACACCAGTCTTTGTCCACATTTGTTGTTGTTCCTCTGCTCAGAGTCAAATTATTTTCTCTTGAGGCGAGGTACACGTCTTCAAATGAGTAACAATATATGTTCCTGTAAGATTTGATGTGACAAGAGCCACAAACGCAGGTGTGTTTACACACATGATCCCCCCCCCACCCGGTCATCTGGAGCAACCTGCCGCCCTCCAGACGGAGAAAGTTTTGAAGCGAGGGAGAAAAGAGGAAAGATAAAGGCAGAGAGACTGAAAAGAGGAAGACAGAGTCTGAGTGAAGGGAAGCCGTGTCTTTGTTTCTGTACGTTGACGCTCCTCTGAAATTATAGACGTCGTGTCGAGTCAGACATCATAAGTGGTCGGACTAGACACCACGACTTTGACTTAATTAAAACCCAGCAAAACACAAAGCCTAACATCACTGCGTAGGTTAAGTGTGTGTGTGTGTGTGTGGGCGGATAGTGATGTTTCCACAGAACGTGTCATTAACCCTTTTCCACTGCGGCCTGATGTCAATTATACCTGATGCCTCTCCGCTGGCCTCCTCGGGCAGCTCCTGCAGCGTGAGCTTCCACTCCAGAGGAGCATCACAGGGTGTCACGGTCACAGACAGGGGTGTGTTGTCTTCTTCCACCACAAAATAGTACCTGGGAACATAACACGGCGTCAAAAAGGGGGCCGTCACGTTTTCAACGTTTTAATGCAGAACACGGCGAGGCGCGAAGCACTCGGTGCGCGGTATGCAGAAACTCAATTACAGAAACACGACTTTCTCGTTTATTATTTAGTTTCTGCATCTGCATAATAGATCACGCTGCGGCGCCGCGTCTGATGTTTCCGTATCTATTTACAGGAAGTGGCCGTCGGAAGGCAGAGTCGGCTCATTTGCGCCGGGCGTTAGCTTGGTCACCTCTTGGGCGTGTCCCTGAACAGGTAGCCGCTGATCTCGGCTCCGTCCGGGACGACGGAGGAGTCGTGGAACAGCGACTTGTCTCTGATCTGCATCTGGAAGAGCCCCTCGTCCCTGGTGGGCAGCTTCTGCGCCGAAGCCTCCAGCGCCAGCAGCGCCAGCAGCACCGCAGTCCAGCGTCTCCACGGCCTCATTCTGAAAGACACGGTTTCATTGTAGTCTTGGGTTGTACCACAGTTATGTTGGACTTTAAGGGGACGGTTGAGATTTTTTTGGGGGGGGAAACCAGCTTGTTTGTTTTCTTGCCCGAGAACTAGAACAGAAGATTGGTGGTTCTCATGAACAGTAAATCCCAAACTACAGACAGCAGCAGGCGGGCTTAGCTTAGTTTAGCATGAACCTAGCGTGTCTTTTTTTATCTAACCATGGAGGAGAAACTCCCATTGGGATTTATTTAAGTCTTGGCGAGGACGGCAGGATAAAAGTTTCACTTAAGAGATCAAAAAAACACATTTGAAGGAAAAAAAGCAGCTAGCAGCATTTAGCAACAACATATTTAAAACCAGTTGATCCTGTTTTAATAACCTCCCATTACTGGAGAGCTACGGTAGCTCACGCTAAAAACGAAACCTTTTACGTTGGACAACAAAACGCACAGTTGGTTGTCAGACTGCGAAGAGGATTCCTTTACCTTTGAACAGAGCCAGACTTTATGCTAAGCTAGGCTAAGCGCCTTCTGCCACCGGGTTAATTTAAGAGAGGTGAATCCCTTGATCCCGGTGAAGACGCACACAAACATTCATACTTATGGCCTGATGTTGTTGTCTTTGCGCTGAGCTAAAGCAGCTGTTAGCGTGTTTCCGCTCATAATGCTATAGCACAGATAAGCGAATATTTATCATACAGACATAAGAACGGTGGCCGATGGAAATCCTCAATGGCTTTTTCCTTTCCGCGCTCGCGTTCTATTCGGAAACACTCTTCAAAAGGGTTCCGCTTTAATCGGTTTCCAACCGCACGCTTCATGTTCAGATATGTTGTCGCTACTTTCAGTTCCAACGTTAATTAACGTCAACGCAAGGTGGAGTGAGCTGAAGTAAAGGGAGAGTGCTGCCTGCCGCAGAGAGGAATGGCGTGGGAGGGCGTTGGGGGGGGAGGCGAGGGGGGGGGGGGGGGGTGTTACATTTGACAACAGACGTGTGAAAACATCGCTGGAATTTCACAAAAATCCTCAAGTCCGTGTGGTTTGACTCAACGTGAGATGCGGATGGAGCCTCGCGTCCATTGATTCGTCCCCGTCGATGGCAGCTGATGGGAAACGCCAAATCCCTGCCGATTTAATCAGCGTAATGACGGCAGATTAGCCGGACACTTTACCGCCGTTTACTGCAAGCGAGATGGTGTCCTCTTAATGACCCCCGTCTCCCTCCCTCCCCCCCCCCTTTTCCTCTGCTCGCCCTCCCTCGTCCGTCTCTCCTCCTTGATCACAGCTTTTTCATCACCAAATAATCTCTTTTCACACTTGCGCGCACACACACACACACACACACACGCACACACGCACACACACACACCGTACGGCCCTTTTATCTTTGTTTTTTCTTCCCTCCCCACGCCGAGGCGGATGAGTGAAACCAGGGGCCTCGGGCCGGGACGGACCACAAACAGGCCTTCCGTTAACGCGTCGTAGCTCTTTATAAGAACCGCACGCCGGAGAGCACCGAACGTCCAGCCGCCGCCTCCGTCTGTGAATGAAAAGTAGCTGCTCATGTTGGTTATGAAGCAAACACAAACTCTGGCGCCGCGTTCTCGCTACTTCTGTGTCCGTCGTCCAAAATGTGCCCGGTGGCGAGAGGCCCGCTTTAAAACAATGGCTCCAAAAAAACAAAACAACATTTCGCCGCACGGCGCGCTTTGATTTAACGCGACGCGTGAGTCTAACGGTGCCAACAAAGGCAACGTGCCCGAAAGAGCTAAACGTTTAAACCTGCAACAGGCGGCGGCAATCAGCTGAACAGCAGAGCGAGCTTAACGCGTGAACGGAGGCGTGTAATGTTCTTGCGGTCAGAGTGATGTGTGCAAACAATCAAAAAGCGCAACTCAGAGATACAACCGAGAGAAGCCATCGACCGACTTCCACTACGACAGCGAGGGGTCGTAAGTGACTGTAGACTCATATCTCATATTCATGGATTCATGGCCTGCCCCTCTATACTACCCCCCTCACCCTCTCTACTACCCCCCTCTCATCTATTTTTTACGGCCCTTAGTCAGGTCGACAAAAGAGAAAAGGAAAAGCTTCCTAAGTGGCACTTTGAGGTCCGTGTCGCCTCGACTCGTCTCCCCCGTCAGCAGCGACACTGGGAACAAAAGACGAGTCTATTAATACTGGAAGCAGCGCTGAGGTGGATCCTCTTTCACCCCCCCCACGGACCCCCCCGACCCCCCACTGGACACCACGCTGATGTCATCCCGCGTGAAGCCTGCGATCACTCACACAGCGCGAGGTTTATTAACGCGGCCGTTAGCACGCGCGGCACGGGGGATGTGTGTGTGTGTGTGTGTGTGTGTGTGTGTGTGCCGGTCGCCCCCCCCCCCTCACCTAAAATAACAAGTCATGCATCTGCCTCTGGAACGCGTGAAGGCGAATGTTTAAATTACCAGAGTGTGTGAGAGGAGTCGACTTTGTTCGGCTTCCTCTGGTGTTTTATTGTCACATTTATAGTTTAGAATTTATAGTTTGCGTTGTTTCGCCAAGCGCCGAGCGCTGCACGCTGCGGCGCGGCGTGAGCGTGAACCTGCGTGTGATCAGGCCGACGGGACGGATCCAGCAGCGGGGGCGACGGCGACGCGTCTCCACCTCCTACCGGGAAGAAGACGTTTCATGGAACATGGCCGACGGGGCCCCAGCTTCGACCCCGCTTTAATCCGGCGTCACGACAAGCAGATCAGCGCAGGGAGCCAGAACAGAAAATTCTTCGGGTTCTTTAATTTCCCAAATGGACGCAATGTTCTCTATAATAATAATAATAATAATAATAATAATAATGGTGATCAAAGGTCACTTTACTGATCATCAGTGGATCCACGTTTAAACGCGTGCATGCAAACTGCCTTTGACCTCTCACTTCGTTTACCCCCCAACAAGCCCGCCGCCACATGGAGCTCATTAACCGGACGGGGGACGGGGGGGACGGGGGGGACGGGGGTCTAGAAGACAGCTTCATTTCAACACAAATAAATAAAGAGACGTTTGGAACGCGATGCCCCTCGGCCTTTGGGCAGATTTAATGCCGGGACCCCTCGTTGCTGCAGCGCGCTCCATCACACGGCTGTTAATAGGGGGGGGGGGGGGGGGGGGGGCACAGGAACCGGACCAGTTCCACAGCCGGGCCGAACCAGAGCCGTCAGTGAGCCGGCAGGGAGGGAGTGAAGGCGCCGATTCAACATTTGTCAGATTCTGAGCTCTTATCGTAACCATGAGAGCACCAGAACCACTCCCCCCCCCCCAAACTCCCCCCCCACCCCCCACCCCCAAACTCCCTTCTGCTTCTCTATAGTCCATCTCAGGAGCTGCATCCTGGAATGTCTCTGTGAGGAGGGTCACCCATTCAGATGGAATTGGGTGTGTGTGTGTGTGTGGGGGGGGGGGGGGGGGGGGTGACTGATGAGCGGGCATTGTAGCTGCAACGGGTGATTAAAGATTACAAGAGAGAATGCCCCCATGGGAAAGTCCCCCCCCCCCCCCCCCCCTCCCCCTTCATCCGGGGCGCAGAGGGGGAAGCGAGTCAATCAAGACCCCGTTAAGTCGCGCTCATGCTCGGGCGGAGAAGCCGCCCGTCTCCTTGTCTCCTTGCTTGTGTCGGTCCGAGGGGGGGGGGGGGGGGGTGGCGGGGGGGGGGGGCAGGTTGTGGATGCGATGAATGATTTTAAAGCGTCTTTAGACTGTATGTATTTATGTATTTATTTAATTCTACTTCATCGCCGCAGTGTTTTCATGTGCAGATGAGGGTTTAGTTTTCTCATCCATCCTTCATGAGGAGACTTAAATGTACAGATGTACGTTAAAGCAGAAGAGATCGCGTGCACGTTTTACAGGTGCGCGTTGTGTTAGTTTGTTTGTTTGTGTTTGTTTGTTGTTTGAGAGGACGGTGCGCGCGGGCAGCACGGGAACCATCGCGAGGCACAAAAGCCTTTTGACCGATTTAAGTGAGATTAAAAAAAGTGCATTAAAAATGTCTAAAAAAAGAAAAGAAATGTGTTGAACAATTTTTAACTGGACCGCACGACCCCCCCCCCCCCCGGTGCCCCCCCGGGTCCGGACCCCCGAGCTTTGCATGCACAGAAAAAAAAAGAATAAAGTTGAAGAAAAAAGTTTTTTTTCTTTCTGATTTGACGCAAAGTCCCGCGGTGGAAAATAATAAAAGCCGCCGCTGGTTTCTTACCTCTCGTGTTCTGTTCTTCTCTCCGGTGTCACCGAGATGATTACAGACAAATGAAAAAGGAAAAAGTGCTTCACGAACTAAACGAGGAACGGGAACATAAACGGTCCCGCCCGGTGTCCGCTAGTCCCGCGCGGTGCTTCCTATCGGCCGGGTTACGCGAGCGCTCTGGTGCGCGTCTGCAGTTTTCTTGCGGATTTAACTGGTCTCCAGCGGGCAGCAGTGCGCGCGCGTGTGCGTGTGCATGTGTGTGTGTGTGTGTGTGTGTGTGTGTGTGTGTGTGTGTGTGTGTGTGTGTGTGTGTGCGTGTGCATGTGTGTGTGTGTGTGTGAGCGGGTATCCTGCGTGCTGGCAGTGCGTCCCTCCTCCCCCGCCGCGCCGCTGCTATTGAAACCTCCTTCTGGATTGGCGGTGAGAACTGGTGCGAACACCCACCCACCCCCCCCCCCCTCCCCAAACCACCCCCCCCCCCCCCTCTTAGGAGGACTCCGGCCCACTTAACACACTCGGCTCTGGTCTGACTGTCCGGACCGGAGCAGGACCCTCAGAGAGTTCACTTTGCGTCACATTGCGTCCCGTTAGGACCCCCCCCCCTCATATACCCCCCCTCTCATATACCCCCCCCCCCCCTCTTCTTGCTATTTGGATTCACTCTGAAGCTCCCTGTCATTTGTTACGTTTAGTCGGAGCCACGTGACCCTCGGGGCCAAAAGCAAGTTTTATCGAGGGCCCTGATAGCTGCGCGTGCACGACGCCTTCCCGATGCCCCCCCCCCGGTGAAAGGGGGCTGCTGTCTCTGCTCTGGGGAGCAAATATTTACGTAAGATAACAGCAGCCATTGACTGGTTCGGAACTGCCCCCCCCCCCCCCCCCCTTTATGGCCCGGTGGGGGGTCCTTGCTGACCCAGACGCGGGATGCTGCGCTTCCTGCGGGTTCGTCTCACGTGCAGCTGCGTTTTGTCCCGCGGGACCCGGATGTCAGTCAGCGGTCACGCGCCCATCAAGTCGCAGACTGATTCATTTAGATTCACTTTGAAGAACATATTTTTGCATGAACTCGCGGGCCCGACGTCAGCTGTTCATCAGGAGAGAGAAGTGTTTGGAGCGACAGCGCCACCCAGCGGCCACCCAGCGGCCACCCAGCGGCCAGCCAGCGGCCAGCCAGCGGCCAGCACGGCGCGATGCCTTCAGGGACAAGAGAAAAACAACGCGTGCACCACAGTTAAATGAATACACAGCTTTTAGCTTTTTATTCATAATGGTTTTAGAGACCGCCGATGTGTTTGCACGTGTAACCTACACACAGGTGTGCGTGTGCATGTGTGTGTGTGTGTGTGTGTGTGTGTGTGTGTTGGGCTTAATGATGTCTGGGCTTCATGATTAGTGCCGCTGTGACTTTAACCTCCTTGGGATTAGAAGAGATGCCAAATTAAATGTGCTATTAGCCACACCACCAAGCTGTGAAAACGAATCCACTCTGGGGACATGCATACGCACAATGACCCACTCACACACACAGACACACACACAGACACACACACTGACCCAGCTACATGCCAGAATCCTGAAAACGAATCCACACCAGGGAGCGTTTAGTGCAGATGGAGGGAGGAGGTTTGAAGGCGCTGCTGCGATGTTTAATCCCTCTGCAGCTTCTCTGCAGAGACCAGAGGAAGAAAAAAAGTCATTTTAAGAGATTCACTGAAGAAAATCTCACACAAAACGCTCTTTTTCTCCGTTGACCTTTGGCTCTTGTTGAGCTGACGCCCTGTTCCACACTCATCACATCTGCTGCAGCGAGCCAAGCGGATCCAGAATCCGACCGACATATTTCCCCCCTGAACCCCCCGCGGGGGGGCTTAACCGACATGGATGATTTCTGTGATGCAGGTATGGTGTGCAAATACGATAGATTAAAAAACTTCATACATTTCCAGAACAGGATTGTGAAAATTCACTCAGTTGTCAACATGAAACTTCAGCAGTGCATCACTGCCACCAAGAAGATTCTGTTTACAGTTTTCTGAAGAGGTATTTAGAATTTTGAGGCATCACCTAACAAAAAAAAAGGAAAATATGTAGTAAATATAGTTTTCTTTTCACTAGTCTGAAAAATCAGTGCGGGAAAAACAATGTTTTTGCCGGTGGTGTCTCTCCTTAAGCTGGGGACGTAGTCCGCAACAATCAACGGTTCGTTATCGGTGAGAAACGTGCACGTTGTGGCTCTCACATGTTTGCCTTTAGGACATTGAGTCTTTTCATCGACCTGGTTCTCCACCCGGAGCTTGCAAGTAAAATCCTTTTTATTTCTGTCAGATAACTGAATGGTTTTATGAAAGACGCTCTGTGATTGATGAGAGAACGTGAGATGCAGGTGAGTCTGAAAGCTGAGGAGGAGGAGGGAGGAGGAGGAGGAAGAGGAGGAGATGGAAGGAGCAGTCTGCATCAGTCAGAGTCGCCCCCTCTGTCACACGGCGAGTTCATCATTAACTGAGCAGAGCTGAGAGCCTGCAGGCAAACATCCACTCTGTACACATCCAATTTATTGTCGGCGGGGGGAGGGGGGGGGCTACCTACGAACTTTAACCTCACTTCAGATGTTGCCATCGTCTTTTTCCGACCGATAATCCAAAATCTGCAGGGCGGGCGACAGTGAAGGCAGCGCCGCCCTGCAGGATACAGTGTGGGAGGAGGGACAGGAGGTCAGAGGTCAAGGGAAGGAATGAAGGGGGGGGGGGAAGGACGGCGTGTTCGAGGACATCCAGTGCTCGGAGTCTTACCCCCCCCCCCTCCCTCCCCCCCATCGGCCTCGGTCCGCTCCGGGAGAGATAAGGCGGGTTTGCTTGATTCGTGTACGTGGTGGAGTCATAAAACCTGCTTGTGGTTCCTGTTGCCTCTATTCTAGTTCTAATGCTCACATTTCAGCGTGATCCACTGTACATCCTTACAGACATACGGCAGCTCTTATGTGCTGACCTCTGACCTCTCACATGCACATGCAGGGAGGAGGTCCGACTTCCACAGATCATCTGGTGAACGGGGAGAGGATCCCTTGTGTGGCAGATGCTTCTCACTCAGCCACGTTTATTGGAACATTTTATTGGTGCAGCAATAAAAAGAGAGTCTGGAAACTTGCATGTAGCTCTCTGATTCCAAACAGAGGCATCGATTCGGAGCAAAAGCCGTGCATCGCTTCTGTTTCCTCTGCCGTGTGAGCGCAGATCCGTTGTGTTGCAGAGACACAAACAAACATTCTGGTGATCTGAGCCATTCAGCGATTTCTAAATTTAGTCGGCAGCCTCTCTTCGTTCTTCAAAAGCTCCTTCTGGCTCCTGATAGAGGAGGCAAAAAAAAAAACAGAAAGAGGCTAAAAGCCACAATTGGAAGCAGATGAAAGACGACGCGAGCGGAGAGCGTCCGACTTCCTCTCGTTATCCAATAAGAGCCCCGAACCTCATCCTATTAGCCGGCGAGGGAGCCGCATGCCGGGGAGACGTAAACAAAGAGCAGAAAGGTTTATATTGAAGATCTCACACACACACACACACACGCACACGCACACACGCACACACGCACACACACACACACGCGCACACACACGCACACACACACACCGGCCCTTCCTGAGTGAAACTCTAGAGCGCTGCAGCTCCAGGAGTGGAATGTCGACTGTAAACACGGCCGAGAAGACGAGGATCCACTCTGACGCCATCCGTGACATCATCCGGGACGCCATCCGTGACGTCATCCGGGACGCCATCCGGGACGCCATCCGTGACGCCATCCGGGACGCCATCAGGTGTGCGTGTACGTTGTCAGGTCTGAAGGTTTTCGGGGATCTTGGCTGCGTGTTCTTTTTCCTCCAGTCTGTAGTTTGTTTTCCGTACAGGTGTTTTTATCGCCAGGTGGGCGGAGCCTGACGCTCAAAACGACGTAGACGTCTATGAGGAAATGACTCTACTTCTCTGTAGTGACCAGCAGGGGGCGACTCCTCTGCTCCCATAGACGTCTATGAGGAAATGACTCTACTTCTCTGTAGTGACCAGCAGGGGGCGACTCCTCTGCTCCCATAGACGTCTATGAGGAAATTACTCTACTTCTCTGTAGTGACCAGCAGGGGGCGACTCCTCTGCTCCCATAGACGTCTATGAGGAAATGACTCTACTTCTCTGTAGTGACCAGCAGGGGGCGACTCCTCTGCTCCCATAGACGTCTATGAGGAAATGACTCTACTTCTCTGTAGTGACCAGCAGGGGGCGACTCCTCTGCTCCCATAGACGTCTATGAGGAAATGACTCTACTTCTCTGTAGTGACCAGCAGGGGGCGACTCCTCTGCTCCCATAGACGTCTATGAGGAAATTACTCTACTTCTCTGTAGTGACCAGCAGGGGGCGACTCCTCTGCTCCCATAGACGTCTATGAGGAAATGACTCTACTTCTCTGGTGATTTATTCCCTCAGTAAACATTGTAAACACGGGCCGATGGTCTCTAGAATAAAGAACTCAGTACGTTTGGTTCATACCAAAGTTATCCCGCTAAAACGGACGCCATGACAATGATTAACATTTAAATGGCCGCCGCTCCGACCATCGCGCTTAGAAGTCACTTAGTGTCCTCTTGTAGTTATTTCAGTCCCATTGTAGTAATGTTGTGCTTTTTACGTCATTTTGAGTTGAATGCAGTTGTTTCGTGTCTCTTGTAAGTCATTTAAAACGCCAGCTGGTGGGCGCAGACGGGGAGAGCGCAGTCGTGGAAGCAGGACTCTGCATCTCCAACAAGGAGACGGTGGTTTGCGTGGCAGAGCTACATGAAACCTGTGTTTCTCATCTCAGAGACACAGGATTCATTGGGACATTTTACAGTCCAGCAATAAAAAAAATGACTGGAAACGTGCATCACGTGGAGCTCACAGATTCCCAAAAGTGAGATGCGCCTGAAGCGACAGCTGGATGACACTTTTTGACGCAACATAATGTCGAGGACGTGATGATGCAAAAGGTCCGTTGTGCAGAAACATCAGATGAGACCCGAGGAAAGAGGAGCTCACACTTTTATTAGTTTCTGCAAAAACTACTAATTTGTCTGTCGAGGAGGATTTTTCAGTCAGTCCCAAAGGAGACTTTTACAGGAAAAGACCGTAAAATCTGCTCAACAATATTACAGTCTGCTGGAGGAACCCAGGTTTGAGAAGCTTTTGTACACACACACACGGAACCCCGGGGAAATATCCTCAGACATGCTGGGCTGAAGAACATACGTGTGAGGTGTGACGTTGGGAAACACTGCGCCCTGCAGGCCGGACATCGGATCAGTCAAACAGAAGTGACGAGTCTTTGGATCCTTTTTCACGTGACCTTCATTGGTTTAGAAGAGGAAACATTACCTTTCGCCTGACGGCTCTTTTCAAGTCAAACTGACTGGTTTTGTTATTTTCACTTTACTTTTACAGTTTAGTGCAGTGTAATTGTTTGCCGTGAAAATGAAATGCCAGTGTGATAACAAATGACCATTTCAAATCATCCGTACTGTCATGATACGTTATTTTAATGCAGGAATTTCTTTAAAATTAGTATTTGCTGGTTTACATGCAAGAACCTACATGAGAATATTATACGTGTTTGAAATGAACGAATGACTCAAAAAAGATTTGTTCATTTTACTGAACCGAGTGAGTAAATGGATCCAAACTTCACCTCACTCTTTATGGTCATTTTCTGTCTCTTTATGGTCATTTTCTGTCTCTTTCTGGTCATTTTGTGTCTCTTTATGGTCATTTTGTGTCTCTTTGTGGTCATTTTGTGTCTCTTTTTTTTTCAGCCCCGTCCCGATTGGTTTGTCTCTTGTCTCTTTGCGTCTCTGTGAAATGGACACTTGTTGCTGGACTTGGTTCAAAAAACACACGACAAATGAAGAGTAACGTTTCTTAAGATATCACACAAAGCATAACGAGCTCTACAAATGTGAACGCGTCCCTTCATTTCACATCTAACAGAAGTAAATATTTATATAATTCCAAAGTTACGGGTCTGCATTAACTAGCAGTAATTCCAATACTAATACCAATCGATGGACAGAATGCATTAATGCAATGTGTGTGTGTGTGTGTGTGTGTGTGTGTGTGTGTGTGTGTGTGTGATATTATCAAAGCAGTCTTGACAATAAGATCAGAAATTCACAGCGAAACCCCCAGAAAATCAATTTAAGCCCTTTTGACACCGCTGCTGCATCTATTAGGTTAAATACAGCTTTGGTCGTCATTTGTGGTGCAGGCTGCGGCCACCAGGTGGCGCAGTGCAGTAAGTCATCAAGTCCTGCACGCAAACAGCTGACGGCTGAGACAATGAATCAATACGATATAATATTAAACATGTGTAACACGCAAACTCTACATTTACAAGATTTAACTAACAGGGAAAAGCTGAATTACATTCGCTCTTTTATTTTAACACATTTTTAAGTGTTAAGATCCTCTTTTTCAATCAAGACACTTACTTTGCTGTGAGAAATCTAAGGATGTGAGGAAAAGTTTGAGTGGTTTATAAGTTCATCCAACTACCTCAGAGAAGAGAAAAGGTTTGTGATTGATTTCATCTGAAAAAGGTTCATCTGTTTTATTGTACGTCACTTCATTTTAGCAACGAGCCGAACGTCGATGTCGATGAAGCTCGTTCCAATCGATCGACGGACGATGGACACGTATGGAGAGATGTCCAATGAAGAGCATCTTCATAGAAAAGACACACGTGGAAATACACGCGTCTGTCTTTGTTCTTCCGACACCTGCCGGCTTCACAGGGCATCTGGGCCGCTGACCTCTGACCCCCAGCTGCAGCTGTGAGCCGGGACACTCGAGATGCCCGCTGACAATGTATGGAACACGCGCACGCACAAACAAACAGACACACACCTAATTAGATTACCTGCATTAATGCATTACACTGAGGGACAGGTGCTCCCGAGATCGCAACGATTGTGCGTGTGTGTGTGTCTTTGTTTCCCCTTTAAACAGTATTACAGGCCTCCCCATATGTCTGGAACCACTGTTGTCTCCTGCCTACGCCCTGCGTATGTGTGTGTGTGTGTGTGTGTGTGTCAATCATGGTGTGTTTGTGTGTAAATAAAGGTCCTTTGGAAAGCAGAAGGCTGCCGGCTGTGAATGTTTGCTGTTACAACACGAGCTTCTGTGCAACGACGAGGAGGAAATCTGCTCTGACGTTAAGATAACGCCACCTCTCACACACACACACACACACACACACGCACACACACACACACGCGCGCGTGGGGGACGGGGGGGCGGGTGTGGGGCCGGCGACTGCTCGTGGGAACATTGGCAGTAGGATTAGGGACAAGAGGAGCAGTCAGGAGGGCCCTGGGACGAGGAGGACCCGGGACGCCGTCAAACCCGGGTCTCACGGGGAGAACCTCACATGCCGGGCGAAGCTTGACGGGCCCTCGAGCCCCGGAGACACCGGTCACACGATCGGCCCCTCTGCACGGGGGGCCATGAAATGCAAATATGTGACGCCGACCTGCCGCTCATTTGTTGCCACCGAGCAGAGCCAATCAGAGGTCGGGGGGGTTTGCTTCTGACGACCTGAGAACGTTTTAAACATATTTACACATTAAGATTTAGTCACACAGAAAGTTATGGTCTACATGTAAGTGGTGAATAATAATAATAATAATAATAAAATAATTATAATTATAATTCTAGTGAATTAACTGAATCACTGAACTGAAGCGTCTCCTCACAGTGGAATCACAGATAAAAGGCTTCTGTCACAATGTTTGTACGTTTGTCATCTAACAGAAGCGACATCGGCTTCCTCGCGCCTGTGTGTGTGTGTGTGTGTGTGTGTGTGTGTGTGTGTGTGTGAGGTGACTGTTATCAGTCAGCAGCACAAAGAGCCATTCAGAACCCACAAAGATGCAACAAAGGGAGAATTTACTGCAACACACACACAACTGCGTCCTGGTGAAATACCTCCCCCCCCCCCCGCCCTCCTGCCCCTCCAGGAGCTGACAGAGTCAAGACCTCGGCTGGAACAAACCCTGGCGAGATCAAGGCTCAGTTCAAAGTACGATCACAAATATCTGTTTGCTGAGACGTTTTCTTCTATTTCAAGTTAACAAAGTGGTTTGGTGTCCGGAGCGACGTCTCTCATGAGGAACAAGCTGCCGGGGCCTTCCGGGGGGGTCACGCGGGGCTCGAGCAGCGGCCTCCTTGGAGGACCGAGCCGTGTCCGTTGGACCCGCCCACCTCCTGTGCTGCGGGTTCATGATGTCTTCACGCTTCCTGCTTATCTGATACGCAGACGAACAGTCAAACTGATTCCATCACCACCGCTTGACCCCGAGTGGATCGCACCCTTCCCCTGTTAATTTATCCCAGAGGGGGAAGGGGGGGGGGGGGGGGTTGTCATCACAGTTGATCGGATCGGCCTGTCGGGGACAGGACGAGCTGATGGAGAGCTCTGCGCCCCACCCGCCCAGAGCACACAGAGGCCTGAGTCAAACAGAGCAATCAGCCTCACAAAGGGGGGGACGTACAGATTACCTGTTGCTACGGCGACCGCGGCGCGACAGCCGTCCGCTCCGAGCACACAAACAGCACGTGACACGTGATGCCGCCCGGCGACGCCGAGGGGACACGAGCAGGCCGCCCCGCCGCGCACGGCGAGACCAAAGCCAACGCGCCGGGACTCCCGGACGTCTCTGTGAAGTTACTTTCTGTGAGAACCAGGAAGTGTTTCACCAAATGGACACGTGTTTCAGGCTGGTCTCGCATCCACATCAACAAGGAAGAAGACACAAGGTGGATCGTCCCAAAGACAGCAACCCTCCATCGACGTTCATGTCACTGAGTATTTCATAAAACCTAACTGACGTTTTATGATTCTCTCTTAAACAAAGGGGCTCTAGGCTTTTATGTTATATTCAATGATTTAAGTGATCAACATTTATCAGAAGGCTACAAACATTCGGGGCCTCTCATGTTGTATCTGCAGATACAAAGTCACTGAGTGTCATTGGAGTTGATTCTGTCGCCCCCTGTGGACTAAAGCGGTATCGTCTCTGAGCACCAGGGTCCCTTCAGAAAACCTCTCATTCTACTTCAGCGGGGTCTCACAGTCTGCCCCTCTCACCCCCCCCCCCCCCCCCCCCCTTCCCTCCAGCACTACGTCCTGGGTCTCCAGGGAGGAGAAGCTCTGCTCCTGGAGGAGGAGAAGGAGGAGAGGAAGCCACCGCTGCCGGGAGCTGAGCTTCCCTCCTCCCTCCGGAGCTCCCTGCAGGTCCAACGCTGCGGTGAACCCGGATCTGTCCGCGGAGGACCGGTCTCCGCTGGAGGCCCCCGCATGAGTCTGAGCTGAAGGAGGTTAGGTTGAACCTGCATGATGTCCTCTAGTTTCACCACATCTTAATCTGGTGCCACCGATGACGATCGACCTTCTTCTCTCCGATGGTTTCGATTACGAATTAGGTCGGATCAGGACTCAACTGAGACTGGTTCACACAGAGGATCAGGACTCAACTGAGACTGGTTCACACAGAGGATCAGGACTCAACTGAGACTGGTTCACACAGAGGATCAGGACTCAACTGAGACTGGTTCACACAGAGGATCAGGACTCAACTGAGAACTGATTCTGAAAAAGCTAAATGTTCCTTCAAAGACAAGGAATCGCATTCTGCAGAAAAAGGGAACAAATGAGCAGAACTATGCTCAAGTTAGGATTGATATGTCACAGGCTGCATGTGACTGGGGCAGCTGGGAGTCAGAGAAAGGATACCCCCCTACCCCCCCCAACCCCTCCCACACGGGCTGACCCCCCTCCCCCAGCACAGGAGCATCAGACACCAGCAGCTGGCAGCCTGCCCCATTTAACTCCCTGCAGCACTTACTGGGCCTGGCTAATCACTGGTGCTCAGCACCATCCGGGGCCACCACACCTGCCCCCCTCGCTGGTGGGACCGTCCCATCTGGGACCGTGTGATGGGGAATTTCAGAAAGGGTGATGGGGGCGGAGGGGGGGTCTTCTTACTACCCAAAACAGTTAACGTGATTGGAACAATTTGGTTCACGTTGTGTTTGGGAATGTTTCAACAAATGTTTCATCAAATGTTTCATCAAAATTTAAGAGAAGCGGATTGTTCCCATTTCTCATGAGGGTATAACGTTAAAAAGGAAATGTAGGTTTATGCAACTAAACCAACACTTAGGTTTGATCAACTAAACCAACAGTTAGGTTTGATCAAGTAAACCAACAGTTAGGTTTGATCAAGTAAACCAACAGTTAGGTTTGATCAAGTATACCAACAGTTAGGTTTGATCAAGTAAACCAACAGTTAGGTTTGATCAAGTAAACCAACAGTTAGGTTTCAGGAAGGAAAGCCCTCATGTAAGCGTCTGATGAACCGGTCTCCCAGTTGAAAGTCCTGTTTGTTGGACTCATCCGCTGCCTGACCCCCAAACCCCCAAACCCCCAAACCCCCAAACCCGAACCCGTGTCACATGGATGCGTTTAAATATCCACAACGACAAAGGCTCCTCTGACTCCACACTGGCAGTACTTTGTGTCTCTGTGGAAAAGTAAAAGCTCCAAAGAGAGAGAGATGATTTCTATTTCAGCTCCAACGGGAAAAGAGCGACGGTCCCTTTCTGTTCGTGTCACGCAACATCTCGCAGAAAGCTCTGCGGTGTCAGCGTGAGACCAGCCGACGATGATCCGTCGGCCGCCGACATGGGAAATTATTTTTAGCTTGTTTGGCGTCTGTGCGTAAAGGGACGCGGCGGATTGTGGAGCGTTTAAACCTCCATTCGGCGTTTGTTTACTTTTGTTTATTTGTATTTTGCCTCTGATGTTTATTGAGGGTGGAAACGCCCTCTGTTTGAATCTCACAACTCGCGTGCGTGCGCATGTGTGTGTATGTGTGTTTTTAATGCGCACAAAGAATTAATCTGAATTAGCCACGTCAGTACTTTCAAAATAAAACGAAGCGAACTCATGGAACGCGTTGAGGCAATGACACGTGACGTCACAGCGCGACGGCACCGAGGCGGCAGCGGCTCTCGCGCGCACACAGACCCGCTGCGCGTTATGAATAATGAAAGAAAGACACAAAGTGACGTAAACAATGCGGCCCTCGTCCTCCCCGCGCGGGGCCGGGGGCGGGCACGCCGGCGCCGTGACGCGGCGCGTGACGTCGCGCAGCCGGGGATCTTTTTTTAATCCGGTGCCGCAGCAGCCGCGGCCGGTGAGCAGAGGAGGGGGCAGCGCGGTCGGACGGGAGTGGACCGCACGGGCTCGGGTTAGTCTGCACCGAAGGCCGACATAGATCTGACGGTAATATCAGGACCGGAACGAGCCGGCTGTTTGGTGAAGGCCAGACCCCCCTCCTCCTCCTCCTCTTCCTCCTCCTCCTCCCACTGCTCCTCTGTGTCTGCAGCCGGTCCACAGATGAAACGGACATTGTTTTCGTGATACACGTTCTGTGAGGCGCGCGTCGGCCTCGTGTGAAAGCCTCATCTCACGGATCCCTCGCGCCTCGTCGTCCCCGGTTCGCCCTTCAGCGACGTCGCCGCGCGTCCCCGCGCCCCCCCCCCGTCAGCCGCTGCGCATCGGCGAAATATGCAGGATGAGCCGGTGCGGCTGACAACCACGAAAATACCCGCGTCGAGCGAGGAGAGGGACAGCCCCGAGTCCGGCGCGCGGCCGAACCGAGCCGACGGCTCGCTCACGCCGGATTACAGCCGCCGCGGAGCTTTCCCCGGTTGCGCGCGACGCCGCCGTCCTTGCGCTGCGCAGTCCGCCCGTGACCTTCAGCCGCGCGGCCGGAAGAGGCGCCAGCAGCAGTCGTCGAGCCGGCGCACCGAGTCTTCCAGCGCCGCGGAGTCGCCCCCGACGCCCCGGGGACCCGTCAGCCACCTGCCGCGGAGGCGGCCCGACCGCCGCGGCTCCCCGGAGGCCGCGGCCGAACCCGATGCTGCGTCGCCTTCGCCCGCTCCCGTGAGTCCCGACGCGGTCCAGATGGACTCGTCCGTCGCCCACCAGATGAGTAACGGCACTGGCACCGCCGGCAACGTGCCGCCCGGAGGCCTCGGCGCCGCGTTCCCGAACCTCCCCGCCCAGGAGCTGCAGAGCGCCGGCTCGTCCCCCGGGTTCGGCGCGCCGTGGTCCGTCCACACCAGCTCCCCGCCCCCGCCCGCATCCAACTCCACCAACCACCACCAGGTGCACGCGAACGCCATCGACCAGGTGGGCAACGCGGACCCCGACAGCGGCTTCTACCCCGGCATCCCGCCCTCCGTCAACCCGGCCTTCTTCCAGAGCTTCTCCCCGGTGGCGGCTAATCCGTGCGCCGGGATTAACGCGCAGGGCTTCGGCGGTGCCTTCTCGCCGCAGATGAACGTGCCGCAGCAGGCGCAGAGTCGCCGGTCCCCGGTCAGCCCCCAGATGCACCCGCAGCAGGGCGCCTTCCTGCAGCAGAGGAACAACTACAACCAGCACCAGGTGAGCCGCTGCAGCACGCGACAGACCGCAGTCCCACGCGAGATGTCCCAAATAACAGGCCCAATAACGCGCACTCTTCGTGACCTCTTCGAATGAAGATGTGTCCCGGGGTCAGGGGTCAGCATCTGCGACGCTGCGCGTGTGTAGGTTTTGTCGTGACTGATCTGCAGACCAGGGGAGGGAGGATTGTGAGGGGGGGGGGGAGGAGGTGAAGAGGGGGGGGCACTGAATCCAGCTGTTGTTCTCAAGCTACCAGTGGGAAGCGGTCACATGGTCCCCGAACCATCTCTGTCTTGTGGTCCAGTCAGTAGGAACACAAAGGCTTCGGGGGTTTGTTGTCCTAAATGGATGCTCACAGGCGTGTGCGTGCGTGTGTGGGTGTGTGTGTGTGTGTGTGTGTGTGTGTGTGTGTGTGTGTTGGTGGACAGTTAAGAGTAGTATATAGCCTCTACTTTTGCGCGTGCATGTGACCTTTGACCTCAGTCACATGCCAGAGGGCGTGCAAGAGGGAACTTTTGGGGGGTAGGAGGGGTGGGGGGGTGGGCATGTGACCGCCGCCATTTTGACCGGAAAAATGCGTCATTGAACTTTTGGGGGGTAGGAGGGGTGTGGGGTGGGCATGTGACCGCCGCCATTTTTAAGTCATGCCCCGGAAATGCGTCATTTTACGAATGGATACGTAAACCATTTTTGACGATGATGTGCTTGGTTTTGATTGGAAATTTGCCATATCAGTGGGTGTTTTATGCGATGGGCGTTAGTTTTGACCGGAAACACGGGACTGTAGGAGGGGTTTCATCATATATATAGATGTGTTATTCACCTCCACCACCAACGCACTCATTTTGGCCTCATCCGCTGTTGCTGCTGCTGTTGCTGCTGTTGCTGGTTCCGCTACTATTGCTGTGCACACGGATTCTTTGCAAAATGCAGGCTGCATATTGCATGGAGCAGGCCGCAGAGACTGACATAGGTATGTCTACAGAAAATAGCCCATGCTATACAGATGTAGATGCTTCCCAGAGCCGGAAAAAGCGTGAGGGATGTCTTTCTAGAGAGCCGGCTGTAGAGCTAGAGCTGGAGGGTGTTTATGGGTACGTGTATAATGTTAAATACTATGATGGTACGGTCACTATGATTTCTAGAATCAAGGCCCAAGACAAGCTAGGAGGGGGTGTTGGTGAAACAGTTGATGATGAGGCTGCTGTGGGGGGTCGACATGGGTGTATGTCTGTAAAAGATTGGCAGCAGTTTCGATCAATTGTCTGCATAGATCTTGAACAATCAGGTTTTCTAGAATCTCTATACTCTGTTCAGTGGTATAGTACAACAGGGCCTAAAATACACCATCTCATGGCAGATCGGTACAACAGACGCCCTGACGATTTCATTTTTTTAAACGTTTGTGAAGACAGAGAGTATGTGGTAGCTCAAAGAGGCCGCCGAGGATGGAGAGAGCATCCGTACCCTCTTACCATTGAAGAGTTTAATATATGGTTCCCCCTCGTGTTCTTTGTTCAGTGGTGTGACTGGCCCGCTCTGCAAAAAGTGTTTAGTCAGATTGACAAATCTATCCAGAGAGACAGCGTCAGTAAGGCTTACGGGGCTGTTAGAAAACGTCTTGTTTACGACAATACACCGAGCGGTGTGCAACCTGGTATATCTACTACCATGTGTAGACCGAAAATAATTCACCCCTCAATCATCTAAAAGAATGACAGGTGGGTTATGCTAATGTTGTGTGTATATATATATATATATATATATATATATATATATGTATATATATATTTCTGTCACTGATGTTAATTCATGCAGAATCATAAAAAAAAGAAAAACATTTTTTGTTTAGTCTCTGAAATCTCAGGGACCCAGGGGGGATGGACCCCGCCCACTTCTCCTTCACCTCCAGCTCTGATGGTTCACACCCCGCCTCAGACTCCGCCTCCCGGACCGACGGCCACACAAGAAAAAGAAGAAGAAAAGAAGCTCTGTGAACCTCACGAGGTGTTTAAGGATACTGCACGGTTCCTAGAATACCTTAGAATCGGGGTGCTACATCTGTTGAACAAGGTCTGGGTTAAATATAATATAGAGATCTGCTACGGCTGTCAAACAAATAATCCCAGTCAGAAAAACCATCCGTGTTTATATCCATGTGACTGGTTCTACGAACTACACTTTGATCCGCTGATGAAAAGGCTCTGGAATGACAACTTCATATCAGCCATCCTCCTGTTTATGGATATGAATGACCTTCAGGTCGATGCAGACCGCATCCAGGGGGGTGCGGAAGTACTTCTTGACGAGCTGAAATCTGGAGGCAATGCGGCTGAAAGTATCCAGAAAATGTATGATACACTGATCGGGGAAGATGAACTCAAAATGAACCAACTGAAAAAGCTTGGCAGGTTGTGGGGAGAAGTATCAAACCCGTATGAAGCATGGGAGGTACCCGATGATGATGATGATGATGATGATGATGATGATGCGACAGACATTGATGCGTAAAAACAATCTAACATGCTAAAAACAAAAACAAAATGAAATCGAAAATGAATGAAGTTCTTGAGTGTTTTTATAACTGAAAATGTATTTTTGCTTTTGCAGTGGGGCGAAATACTACTATACTATCAATCTGCTTGTCACATGTTGTACAAGAGAAATAAAATATGTTGTAACGAATGAACTGTCGGGCATTTATACTTTGGTATTATCATGGAAGGGACTCTACAGAAGATTTATCTAGACCCAGCCCATCCGGGAGGGTTAGGCAGTGTGTCTAAACTTCGCAATGCGGTTGGAGAATGTACCGGGGTGACGCCGTCACTATCTAGTGTTAACGAATACCTACTAGCGCAAGACGTGTACACATTACACGCCAAGGCAGCCGTACATTTCCCGAGGAATAGGGTTTTGGTCAGCGGCATTGACAAACAGTTTCAGGCTGATCTAGTTGATATGGGTGAATATGCTGAGGAAAATGATACTGTGCGGTATTTACTGACGTGTATCGATGTATTTTCCAAATATGCGTGGGTTAGATGTCTTTCTAACAAATCGGGCCTCACAGTCACAAAAGCCTTTAAAGACATTCTGAGTGACGGACGCATACCTGTGAAACTTCAAACAGATGAAGGTACAGAGTTTTATAACAAACACTTTCAGCGGTTAATGTCACAGTATAAAATTACGCATTTTTCAACATCGAACGAGACCAAGGCCAGCGTGGTGGAGCGCTTTAACAGGACTTTTAAAACCCGCATGTGGAGATATTTAACATCCGTTAATTCACGAAGATATGTGGATGTAGTACAGGAGCTTGTCGAGGCCTATAATAACTCACGCCACAGGTCCATAAAGATGCAGCCATCAGCAGTCAATAAAGACAATGAGAAGACGGTCTTCATCCAACTGTACAAGTTGTACCCTCAGAAGCCAGTATGCTTTAAATTTAACAAGGGCGACACCGTGAGAATATCAAAACTCCGCGGGGGATTTAGGAAGGGTTATAAACAAACATTCACCGATGAGCATTTTACAATATCAAGGTGTATAGCCAGAGATTCTCCGGTTTATAAACTAACTGATTGTGCAGGGGAATTGTTGAAAGGTACGTTTTACGAACCGGAGTTACAAAAAGTAATTATAGGTAAAAACAAGATGTTTAAAATAGAAAAAATTATGGATAGAAAAATCTCCAGAGGCAAGAAGCAGGTCTTTGTGAAATGGTTGGGATGGCCCGAGAAGTTTAACTCCTGGGTCTCAGAAAAAGACATAACGGATGCTTGATAAAAGACACATGCATGCATCTTGAGAGTTCACTCTTAAACCGGCCACCATAGGACACGGCACGATGACCCAGAATGGTTTTTATGTTACACTACCTAGTAACGCGTCTGCTCAGGTTTATCCTAAAAATCAGATATGGAACTACAGGACAAAATTAGCCAAGGCCATTGTTCTGAGCGAACCACATGAGGTGGGGTTGGTAGAATTCCAGTATCCAAGAGTGTGGTACAGTTTTCCGAAAACAGATGCGGTTGTAAAAGTGTACAATGGTAAAAATAGGGTTAAATCGGCCTTTACTATGGACATTGGGGTTTATGAGTCTATACAGGCTATTGTTAAAGCGTTTAATGCTCGAATCAGCACTAACACGCAGCTGGAGGGGGTATCTATGCATTATAGTAGTGTTAAAAACCGCGTATACTTTCTGGGGTCAACAGAGGATTCAACTATAACCTTTGTAGGACGGCTCGCGACAATATTGGGGTTTAAAGATGGGGAGGCTTTTCCCCTACCGACCACTGACAGATCCCACATCACCCCCTATCCCGCCGATATACATGCAGGTTGTTACACATTTTACATATATAGCGATATTGTCGACTA
The DNA here is from genome assembly GCF_964276395.1 of Gasterosteus aculeatus. Taxonomy (NCBI): domain Eukaryota; kingdom Metazoa; phylum Chordata; class Actinopteri; order Perciformes; family Gasterosteidae; genus Gasterosteus; species Gasterosteus aculeatus. The sequence continues at coordinate 21,263,404 of NC_135695.1, read as the reverse complement.
TCAATTAGTGGGGGACAGCCATGTACCTCTTCTAAGATGTATAAATGTGGCTGCCGAACAACGACGCATACCCACTCTGACTTACGACAGGCCGCAATACACATCTCTCTCCAAAAACGTTATTGATGATATTGAGATATCCATAAAAAACGATCAGAACGGATACATACCCTTTTTATACGGAAAGGTCATAGCGAAGCTACATTTCAGACCTATAAAACAGCGTTTCTGAAAAGAAGAAAACAAGTGGAAGATGAGGAATAGCCACTACACACACGACGACGGCCGATATATGGCATATTATATGAACCAAGCCGGCGGAGAACTACCGGGATTTATAGGATCTCAGACACAATATGGCAATGGTTTGGGGGGTATATTTCGGGGGCTGCTCAGGATGGCCCTTCCTCTTTTAAAACGGGGGTTCAGCCTGGCTAAACCACATTTGAAAACAGCCGCTACTAACATCATCGGAGACGTTGTATCAAATATAGCCAAAGGACCGTTCTCTGGGGCTCAACAACAACCAGAGCAGCAGCAGGGTCACGGCATGCTAATACACACCCGCAGGGCTTTGAAAAGACCCCCCACAGGCAGGGGCGGTGCGGGGCCAGGGACCAAAAAATGTAAAAGGGATGGTAGGAACAAGGCGGGAGTCAAAAAGAAATCTGGCACAGCCCGAAGAGGTTCTCAGATAAAACGCGCCCGGATTTTGGCTAAAGACATATTTTAGAGGTAGAAACTATGGCGCTCATCCATAATCAGTCGGCGGAGTGTGTAAAGTCTGAACTGGATCTCTTTACTGTTCCTTATACACAAACGTCCATAGAGAAATATTCCTTCATCGAGATCCCGCCAGTCTCATCCATTACAGACAGAGGCCCTTTGGAGTTTCATATTTCGGCCAGCGGTGAAGATTACCTGGATCTGAACGATACCTTTCTGTATATGCGTGTAAAGATAACTAATGCGGATGGGTCCAATTTAGCAGCCGATGCTGATGTCGGCTTCATAAATTACCCTGGATGTACCTTATTCTCCCAGGTTGATATCATGCTAGGGGACAGGCTCATTTCACAATCTTCAAACACCTACCCATACCGAGGCATAATCGAATGTTTGCTTAATTACGGGAAAGACACCCTGGAGACGCAGTTTAGTACAGCTCTGTTTAGTAAAGACACCGCGCAGCATATGGACGAGACGTCTATTAAAGGGGACAACGAGGGGCTGGCCGCGCGAGGAGGACACACCGTTGAAAGCCGTATAGTGGAGTTAATTGTACCAATACATGCCGATTTGTTTTTTCAAGAGAAGCTGTTGCTTAACGGCGTTGATATTTCCTTGAAATTTATACGGTCAAAAGACGAATTCTCTCTGATGGCGGCTGCAGCGGCTCAATACAAGGTCAAGATAGTCGCCGCTAGTGTATTTGTAAAAAAGGTCTCCGTAGCTCCGACGGTCCGACTGGCGCACAGCAGGGCTCTTCAACACACAAACGCCAAGTATGCCATCGACAGAGTAGCGCTGAAAACATTCTCCATTCCGGCGGGGACCCGAGTCTGCAACCAGGAGAATCTATTCATGGGACAGATCCCTAAGTTTATTGTTTTAGGGTTTGTTGACAACGAAGGATACACGGGTAGTTATACACGGAATCCCTTTAATTTCCAACACTATGACACCGAGTTTTTAAGCATTTACGCTGATGGCCACGCATATCCAGCGAGACCGCTACAGCCACTCTTCCAGAGCGGCCAGTACGTGAGAGAATATTACCACCTGATTCAAACAACAGGTCGACATTTAAAAGACAGATCGCTGGCTGTAACACGGAGTGACTTTGGTCACGGTTACTCGCTGTTCTGTTTTAATCTGGAGCCTGACGACGGGCAGTCGGGGAACGTGTCACTAATCAAGACGGGGAATGTGCGCCTGGAGGTCCGCTTCAGAACGGCCCTTCCTCGTACCATAAATATCATATGTTATTCTGTTTTTGACTCCGTTATCGAGATATCAAACCAACGACAAGTCTTGGTGGATAACTTTTAAACACCATGAACACCATAGAGTTGACGAGTATTGTTCGAAAACGGGTTGTTAGGGGGGTCGATTTTATGGGCGTGTTAGCGTGTGACCAGCTGCCTATGAAGGCTTTGCGCAAGTATCCGGTGATGACTATTGTAAATACGCACCCGTCCAGCAGCCCCGGAGAGCATTGGTTGGCGATTTATATCACAAAATACAAGCATGGCTTTTTCTTTGACAGTTTTGGAAACCCTCCTGATTATGAACAGTTTCCAAAAGAAATAGTTAATTTTCTCAATTATAACTGTACGACTATGTCTTATTCTAGGAAACAGGTTCAAAATAATTTTACTACAACCTGTGGCCAACATTGTGTGTTTTTTCTATGTTATATACAAAAAGGCTGGTCTTATTCACGAGTTTTAACTTTGTACGGACCTAATCTAGTCAATAATGATGCGATGGTCTGTCGTTTTGTTAACAAAATCCAACCCTCAGGGTGTTGTGAGGATGCTTTTACGTGTGTACAATGTGTGATCTAATGATAAACTATCCTGTGACGTTTTATGAATAAAATATATAAAGACAACTTTCAGCAGTGAACACCAATTTTATTTTCCATCCACAAAGAACAGACTAACAGATAATACAAAAGCATTACAAACACTTGTGTAAAGTTAAAAACAAAATAATAATAATACAAAATAAAATAAAAATAATATGCATCCAGTACAAGCTTAAAAATAAAAAAGACATGTGTCACACAGTAATAGCCAAACAAATCTTAAAAATCTTCCCACGAATCATCACTCCTAAAAAATTTGGTCTTTAGGGATTTAGGTGTCTTAAAGGGGGTGCTGTCTATAGATCGGCTGGTCCTAGTTTTTGTTTTGAATGACCCCGAAACATTAAAACCCCCGTCATAAACTGCATCACCACCCTTATATTCAGCAATAGACCTCCTAACCTGCGTGTTGGGGATAGCGGATAGGGGAATATTTAAATCAGCTAGCGTTTTTAAAAATATCTTCCAACCGATAGGTCTAGATTCGTCTAAAACATTATACGAGGACGTGACACTTTTCACCAGATCATACAGATGGGTGCCTTTGATCGTTTGATTGTTGACAACGATCTCCCCTCGGTCTGTCCAGGATATGTCGTTTTTTGCGTGGTTCAAAGCATCCAAAATATATTCGGCATGTTTTTTACTTTTTTTAGGTATGTGCCTGATCACATTGCCTAAAATCACATCTTTTCCTGGTACGTCATCTGCTGAAACGACAGGATTTGAGCCCGTGTCACTTTCACCGGAGGGTAGTGGTAAAGGCAACGCCCCCTTCTCACGCTCTCCCTGTCTCACCACAGCCAAGTATCTTTGTAAAATAACGGAATATTTTTTGGCTTTTTCGTACATGTCTGTATCAGGTTGATTCAACACGTCAATCATAGCTCTATCAAGCTCATTTTGCACCGCCTGTCTTATAGACTCTCGTTGATCCTGCTGCTTATAATGAGGCTGCTGCTTTACTAGGCCAAGCTGATGCTGGGGGACCAGAAACATTTTTTGGGTGTGCTCCATTTTTAGCCCCTCCTATTGACAAGACTAATTATAAACGGAATAGCAGCCCCTAATAACGGTAATAAAAAGCCCCCCGACTGGTTGAGGGTCTTTTTCTTCTTGGTCCGTTTAACTTTTTTATCCGCCACCAGCCGGATAATCTTCTTCTTCTTCTTTAAGAGGGCGAATTGTTTGTCGGTCAAAGGAATGTTACCTCTCAATACATTGAGTGCGATCTCACACAGAGAGTCGATAAAATCCGTGCTGGCGTTATTAACAATGACACGTCGCACACGAGGCGTAGATTTATATATCAACTCCAACAATGACAAATTCCTCTGCATGCGTGATGACATTTTAGCGTTATTAACGCCTGTTTGTTTTTTTGGGGATATACACAACCTGTTGGTCCGATAGCAAAGCCGTTCTGAGTCTTAAATGTTCGGGGGTCAACGCTTTATAATCTATGAGAAGATAGCCATATGATTGTTGGGTCGCATCGTTAAAGGCCTCTAAAAAATATTTAGTATTACCCGGAAACATCTGTCTGGCCAGTAGTGTGATTTGATATTTATCCCTAGGGTTTTTAAACAGAATGAGATAGTTGGTGTTTAAACTAATAGTGCGACTAGATTTACCCTGAATAAATAAATTTTGTACTAAATATATACAGCTGAGATTTCTATGATGTACATATTTGGTAAAAACATTTTGAACTTCTATATTATTCCCGGCATCATTCATTAAATCGTCTATAATGAGTAGATTGTTTTTGGCAGGAGGTAGTAAAACATCATCGCACAGAGACTCTGGTAAGCCCTCTACAAAGTTAATGTCTCTGGTTTTAAGCAGTTGATCATATAAAGGCTGCCAGCATGAATAAATGTAGACGACATTGTCAATACGATGTGAAATAACCCTCTCAGCATTTGCAATAATATCCTTGACAAAAAAAGTCTTTCCACAGTTTGAAGGCCCACTCACTACCAAACTAAAGGGGTGTTGTAGTCGTGCATCAAATCCCTGATCGCTGTTAGTATCCATAAGGAAGGGTCGTATAGTCAGACAACACCCTCCGCTTATTGTACACCACTCTGACTTGCTTAAAAACTGTCTCGTTTTTAAGATGGAACTTCTTTTTATCACGCCTGATAGTTTCAGACACTGTGGTCAAAGTGTGTGTGTTGTGATTGGTTACATAAGCCTGTACGAGGCCAATCAGTGACTGGGGGGTGACGACGGAGGCGTTTCTAGCGTTTAATGTGACGCCTTTACATTTGACAGCTGTTTTACCCTGTACCGTGTTATAGGCATAGCATTTGGGTCCTCCTGATACAAACTCTGTGATGTAGTCTTCACTAGGCAGCTCGCATATGTCTCCGCTGTTTAACTCATCAGTCAGGTCACCAAGATATGCCCCCAGGGGCGGCACCCAGTCGCTCCCTCTCGATGTAAAGACAATGCTGTCTGTGTCACAGTACAAGACCCTCTCCTGCAGTTTGTCTAACAAGTCGTAGAGCATCAATCTGGCATGGGCAGTTGTCAGGGCTCCTATAAAGACGTTTACGTCTTTTATACGGGAACCGCGGGCGTCTGCATGTCGCCACTGTACCAAAGCCACGTCATCTGAGATAAAACAGAATTGTCGCACATCAAAGTGGTCACTAAACATCAATTGTGTGAACCGAGCCGGATCTGTGATCAGCTCGCATGCAGGCATATTATTGCGCATACTAAAACGGCCCCACAAAGAGTTTAGGAGGAGTTTGTTGCAGCTTCTCATGGCTTTGTTGACCCTGATTTTGTCAGGGTTTAATTGAATGCCTTCCTTTTCAAAATAGTCTTTGACATATTTCTCCTTGTCGTCGGGGGTTTTAACATGGCCAGGGTAGCCTGACGCTTCCTGTTTACACTTCATGAATGTCTTCACATACCCGCTGAACAATGTGTCTGTTTTGTTGGGGAAATGCCAAACTTCATCAATGGACACAAGCCTGTATCCCTTTTCCACAGCCTTCAGCAGTTCAATTGACACCCAGACCCCCGCCAGCAGTCTGTCTCTGTCTCCGTGAGTGCACTCGCCACTCTGATTCAAATCCTCAGCACATTTGCCACACAATGGGAACATGAGTTTGTCATGACATCTGTAAGGTAGGACCGGGTGAAACAGCCCTCTGGGCGGTAGCACTGTGCACTTTATGAGTCCAAAATACTTGTCAATAGACTCAAAATCCTTCAGGATAACCTGAGGATGTCCAACTGGATACTGCTTTTTAGCCTGAACCGTCGGATAAAGACTGGTGAAGTCGTAGTACCTGATTTTTTCATCAGCACCGATCTTGTGGTACAGCTTCATAGCGTTTGTACGTCCCCCAAAGAGGGCCTTTCTAGGCTCTAGACGCTCACGCTTTTTGTAAGTAACCATAAAAGCCTGTACAGCCCCGCTCGTCCGTTTTAACGACGACCACTCACACTCCCACATCACTACAACTCGCAGCCCGTGTTGTTTTTGTAGAGAATATATTTTGTCCATGAACACCCTGTATTGTCTACCGTAGGTGATTTTTGTAACAGGGTTCATGTCGCTCTGGACGTGGCATTTGACACATCCGTGGAAAAAACATCCCGCAAATTCATAGCAAGTGTTTGTTACAGAGTTATAGCCATCCACATAGAACGGCTCAAAAATCTGTTCACCGTGATTGAGAGCATGTTTAATCTCAATATTCTCTGTGAGGGCCACATATTCAAGCCATTGCATCGATACATCAGAATACGTCTTATTCTGAGCAGTGTATGCCCCCTCAAACGTTAGAGCAACTGTGTCCTTTGGGAGAAACAGGGTTTTGAACACCCCCATGCAGCTCGATGCTAGGGTGGTAAATGAGAAGGGGTCAAGTTCCGTGCACTCTATGAATGTCTCACGATAGATGCTGCAGGCTTTTCGCAACACTTCTACATCGTTAACACAGTAGCGTCCGATTTCTTTTTGGAAGTCAAATGTTCCTCCTGAAACGGTATTATACCATTCCATGAATCTCGCTTTATCGCTATCACTCATATCGTCAAAGCCGTAGTAGGACGGATCAGGATATTTACCGACATAATACTCATGCTCCCGGGTGTTGAACTTGTGGGGAAAATAGCCTTTCTCGACATCACTGAACCCTAGGGCAGCGGGGGTTTTTGACAATCGCATGGGAAGGAAACTGAATGAGTCAATCCATCTCTGCCGGTATGACCTGTCATACATCAGTATCACCCGACTCCCTCTCATGGTGACTTGCGGAGTGATCTTTTGTTTGACAAAATATTCCAACAGAATATAGTTGTCAAAGCCGGATGCGTTGTGGGCGATAAACGTGTAGCCTTTGTATCTAGGTCTTCTGTAATACTTCACAAAGGTGTCCACACAATTCAAAGTACTGAAACAAAACTTTTTTCCCTCTAAATCCATAGCACATACATAATTTGCCTCGTGTTTTCCGTTATGAAACCTTGTCTCAAAGTCAAATACTATGTAGGTTGTTTGCGGCTCTTTCTTTTCAAGAGGCTGAATAAAACACTCATGTTTATCATTGCTCTCCAACTGTTGCTCACCACAGTGGACGCAGACTTTTGGCGCGCATTTGTGCGCTTTTTGTCCTGCTTTGTATGTTTTTCCACATGCCTCACAGTATTTCATAGCATCACAGGGGATGAGGGCATGGACGCTTTCTGGCCGCCTGTGCTGATCAAAACAATATTTCGACTTACATATGCGTTTACAATCACCGCATTTCTGTGTTTTACCCAGCTGTGTACGACACTCTAATGTAAAACACACATTACACAGCTGTTCACAGCTGTGGTATAATCGATGTTCATAGGCTTGGTAGCAATACTGACATACTTGTTTTGCCCCAAAAAAGCCTTGCTGGTTTTCAATCAGGTGATAATGGTCATTGTGTAGATATAACCAGACTGTCCGGGGATGAGGCGCATCGTGGGTTTGGAAACACTGAAGTCGTTTACGACCTGCTGCTGCATGGTGGAAGATTATGATTTTCACACCCAGATGTCTTTCGAAAGCATCTACATCGGAGAATGAGACCTTGTGCATTGGTCCAAAACCCAACGATCTATGTAGTTGAGTTGCAAATCTCACTTTATCTTGCAGGGACATGTCTGGATGATTAAAATGTGCTAAACAGAGCGAAAAGCACAGGTTATTATCAGTATTGTCAGGGGTGTGCAGAAACCGACCCTTCTTTGATAATATCACATCATATGGGACATTTGCTAATTTTAGATAACCCCCACCGTTTCTGTTTTTAGCTACGGTGATCACTAATTCCAATTCATCATCCGTTATAGTCTCATCATTGCTCTGTATCACTTGTGCAATTTGCTCCATAAACAAGTCAGAGTTGTACGACTCGTTTACGCGTAGAACAGCTTGTATGTCACTAGCCAATGAAGGTCCCCGTAACAAAACGTTCAGCACACTACCAGCCGGAGAGGCCTCTACAGCTCTATCAATTACACCCGCCACTATTTCTCTGACCATGTAGGGGATTTGCTCGAGGTCAGTAAGATCCACGTTTCTGAAATCAACCCCTTGTCTAAGCTCAAATGCATTGAATGAAGGCATCTCTCTCATGGTGACTGTCCTTCCCTCTATGCCTGAGGAGGTCTCACCCCCCCTCATTATCTCCCCTCCTCCTGTTAGTGTATCATCATGCCCCCCTTCTGTTCGGGCCTGCTCCCATGACCCTCCCTCATGACCCTCAGCAGAACCCCCAACACCCTGTTCATGCTCCACATCTCCATTTGCCCCCATCTGATTCAGCCGGTCGTCACATATTTCTGCCAACACACACCCCCCAGCCCCTGCATCATTGTCTGTGTACACAAGTGGGCCGTCTGCATGATCCAACACGTGGCTATTTGCGCCTGTGGTATTAAACCCTGGGTCTAGGACACTGACCAAGTCTGCATAGCCGCTATCTAGATACGATGAATGTTGTTCCGTATAATGAATTCTGTCAACATCATGAAAAGCTTCGGCAGGGTATGCAGCAGCAGCAGCAGCAGCAGCAGCAGCATCAACGCGCGATCTCTCCACCAGTGCACGTAGGCTTTTAAGCTGTTTCTCTGTATTCTGTAACAGGACCCTATACCCATCATCATTATTATTATGGTTATCCCCTGATCGATGTATATCACCCGTGCCCCTCTTCAAAAATTTTCTGGGGGGAGGCATACTACACGTCTGTATTGTTTATTTAGACACCACCCCTTATAGACACCATGCCTAGTAGATCACCTTGGATAAAATTTATTTGTAAGTAGAGCTATGATAGCTTCACTGGATGCATTCTGAGCTATCAGGTATTGTTTTATGGAACAGCCGTTGGCGTCCTGTGTTTGTCTAGCCTCCTCTTGTTTCTTACATAGATCGGTTACTATCTCTTTTAATGCGGTGTTGGAACGCCGCAGTTCACTGATTTCATTTATCAACTCTACATATAAGGGGTTAGCTGTGTCCCTCGGGTGCACAATCACCACCGTGGGTTCTGTGGGTATACCTGCTCTGTTTTGTTGAAATGGGGTTACACACTCTGCCGATGTTGCTCCTATTGTAGTACTCTCTTCTTCATAGTCACAGACCGCCTGCAGCATTTCCTCGTCAGTCAAACATTCTGGATAGTACCATGTGTCCTTTGTTGGTGTAGACCGGTCAATCTGCACCCTGCTGTACAAGCATACATGGTCAAAACATGTTATAAAACAAATGTCTATATATATATATATATATATGGATGATGTCACATACCTTGTAGAAGGTCTCTCAGACTGGACACCCGTATGTACTTTTTTTTTTTTCACTGGGGGAGCATAGAATTATAAAATCATTTGAATGATTCGTCAAATAATAAATATATAGAAAGCTTATATCATACTGTCATTTTCCCTACCTGTGCCAGCTCCCTGGTTGGGGCACGTAGTCGTTGTTGGTAGACAACTGAGTGCAGCAATCTCCTTTTCCAGTTTTTCAAGACTCCCATGTATAGGATGCGCGCTGTCATCTATTTCTAAAAGGTATAAATACCTATTAAAAAAATATATATAAATATATAAAAACAAATATGAATCACTCGACATAGTACAATCTTTAAAGCTTTTTATTTTTATTTTTTAATTTATACCAATGTATGTGTGTATATATATATATATATATATATATATGGAAATGGCTTAAATGTGAGGATGCACCAGTCTGCCAGGGTGTCAAGAAGTGAACCGTGGCTGTATCTATATAGTAAGGATCCTGTTTTTCACACACCAGGGTCTCAGTGGGGGTGGGGGTTCATATGTTGATTAAAACTAAACAAACTGCTCACTGTTTACCACATAAGGACTCTGTTTTTCTCCATCCCTGTGGGGCTCTCAAGCTATTTAGGGTTTAGCACCGTTTGGGTGCTGAGTGACATTATGCGACCCTAAGTCGACACGCTTGTTCCTCGTTAAAAACTGTATGTTTTCCTGAGGGTTTTTCCTCTGTTAGGTTACAATGTGTGTCCTGTTGGCTAAGAAGAAGATAGCCCCCTAATTCATGCATTAAGCTGTTATTTTTGAATCTGAACAGAAGCACCAGTGTCTCACTGGTTTGTGGTGGGACCTCTCATACCATTGAAGAGAAGCAGAAGAAGACGTTTGGGGGTTGGCCCCCGGCTTGTGTACTGTGTCACATAATGCTACACTAAGTCGGCATATGTGCTCCTCGTTAAACCTTAAGATGTATGTTTTGCTGAGGGCTTTCCTCTGTTAGGTTACAAATTGTGTTCTATTGGCTAAGAAGATAGCCCCCTAGTTCATGCATTAAGCTGATATTGGTGAATCTGAACAGAAGAACCAATGTCTCACTGGTTTGTGGCGGGGCCTCTCATACCTTTGAATAGAAGAAGAAGAAGACGCCACTGGGACCACACTGGGATAGGCCTCTGCTGTTTCACTAAGAATCCTGGAGCGTGAACCATTCCAAAAGGAAAGTTCGATCGAGGCGCCAAATAACACATCTATATATATGATGAAACCCCTCCTACAGTCCCGTGTTTCCGGTCAAAACTAACGCCCATCGCATAAAACACCCACTGATATGGCAAATTTCCAATCAAAACCAAGCACATCATCGTCAAAAATGGTTTACGTATCCATTCGTAAAATGACGCATTTCCGGGGCATGACTTAAAAATGGCGGCGGTCACATGCCCACCCCACACCCCTCCTACCCCCCAAAAGTTCAATGACGCATTTTTCCGGTCAAAATGGCGGCGGTCACATGCCCACCCCCCCACCCCTCCTACCCCCCAAAAGTTCCCTCTTGCACGCCCTCTGGCATGTGACTGAGGTCAAAGGTCACATGCACGCGCAAAAGTAGAGGCTATATACTACTGTTAAGGGACCCAGAACCCGCATCAAGGGCCCACGCGACTGTTCAAGTTTCACTGCGTCCGGGCTCAGTGTGTTTGTAGCCTTCAGCCTCAGGTTTCTCATGTGACGTGCACATCGTGTGTGTGTGTGTGTGTGTGTGTGTGTGTGTGTGTGTGTGTGTGTGTGTGTGGGTGCTTTAAAAGTGGAGATGTTATTACACTAGTTATTACTATTCAATTATTCGTCTATGATAAACTGATTACAGTTTTTTAAAATGTTCTCGTCTTTGGCTTTTAGAAACAGATCAGCGTGTTTGTTCTTTTAAAGACCAACAACGAATCTCTCAATCGAGGAAAGTAACCAACAAAGAATAAAGATCTGGTCCAAAAGGTCCATTCATGGTGTCGCTGTTCTTCTGACCTTTGACCTCTTTGCCTCAATCAGATCTTTGATGAGCGGAACAGTGTCTCTCGGCGGCGTGGCGGCGCTCGGGTAACTTGGTATTAGTCCTAAAGCCCTAAATCTTCTTATCTACAGGAGCAGATCAGGCTGTGGATGAGCGGGGGGGGCAAAAAGATGCACTTCTAACCCTTTGCACTCTCTCTCTCCGCGTGTTTTCAGCCCATGGGGAAGCAGCAGTCTCCGTGGGGGGGTCACCAGGGGAACGGCTGGGGCTCCGGCGGGATGTCCTGGGGCCGGGACCACCGCAGGGGGAGCGGCGTGGGCGGACCCGGCTCGGGGGGGCACCACGTCTCGCCCCTGAAGAAGGCCTTCTCCAGCAACATCATCGCCCCGCCCAAGTTCCCACGCTCCGCCGGCTCGCTGGGGCCCAAGTCCTGGATGGAGGAGAACCTGTTTCGCACCGACGGCAACAGCAACACCTTGTTGCCCCTGCAGGTAGATGCTCGGGGGGAGTGGGGGTAGGGGTGGTAAGGGGGGGGCGGCTTTGGGGCACAATGGGTTTGTTTGTTTGTGGCAGAAATCCGCCGCTCTGGAGGTGGGAAACAAGCAGACGCAGTCACTTGAATTAGCGATTGGACAAAGGGAAATGATGAAGAGGTGTGTGTCTGTGTGTGTGTGTGTGTGTGTGTGTGTGTTTGTTGTGTTTGTGTGTTTCAGTTCAGATCCCTTGAGAATTGTTTTTTACGAGTGGAGGAAGTGAAAGAAAAAGGCTTATTCAGACCCACATAACGGTGTTGATGGGAATCACCATGAGAGGGGCCACAGTGTGCAGCGCTGGGGGGGGGGCAGGTTTTTACTAAAGGTGTAACAAAAGGGGGGGTTACGGACTAAGCTCCGCCCACTTGGGATATTTCATGAGGAAGTTTCTCTGGTCGAGGACATTTGTGTTGCTTTTTATCAGCATTTGAATGAATGAAGCTTAATTTATATGTAATTGTATGTATGTAATATTTATATGGGTTTATATGTTCCAGCTCTCATAGGAGCAGAAAGACATACAGGGGAAATAGTCAGAGGCTGTTTTGTGAAAGGCTTTATTGTATTTATTGTCTCTTTTACCGTATTTTCCGCACTCCAAGGCGCACTTAAAAGACTTTAATTTTCTCAAAAAAACCACAGTGCGCCTTATGATCCGGAGCGCCTTATATATATGGATCAATTGGTTAATCGCTTGATCCATACTGGTTGTACACGGCGCTCAAGGCGCTCTGACAAACCAAGCCAAAGCTCGGTCTGCGACGGCGAGACGCTGAGCGGCGCTCGAGCGCGTGAGATATGGAGCTTGTTTCAGGGCGCCGGCGGAGAAACAAAGCTGGAGTTTATTGAACGGAGAGCGAGAGGCAGGGGGAGAGTGTGAGGGGGAGACAGAGAGCGAGGGGAACGGTCATTTTCCACTGTGGAGAAGAGGGAAGAAGTAGCGGGTAAAAAGGGCCGCGCGGCAGCTAGCCGGCCGTTACGCTAGCTTGTTTGCTGCCGGGTAACCCCTCCGGTTTTTATCTCACAGCCGACACTCGCCGGGGTTCAGACTGCCTGAATAGTATCCAAACCTGTAAGGGAAACTTGGCTAGCAAGGCTAATACAATTAGCACCGCTGAGTCACTCGATGGAGACGCGCCAGGGGTGGATACGGCGAACGATGGTGATGACATTGGAAATGAGCCCGTTTTAGGTTCACAGAGGGTCAAAGCACCGCCGTTGAAGGCGCGCCGCATAGTGCGTAATTTGACGAGTTATAACTAACTTCGAGGTGAAAAATCTCTTCTGAGATGGTTGTAAAAGTTACACGCATGCAATAAAAACAACACGGTACACGGCACATACAACAACCAATACAGACACGACTCAAACAGTGTGTTGTTGGAACCTTTGTTAGTGTTTGTTTAAAACGGGCCGGCGGGATTCAGACCCATAATAGAATGAACTCATGACTCAGAACATTCTTGCTATTTGTGGGCTTAGGATGGTACTTCTTGGTGCTTCTTGGTACTTCTTGGTGCTTCTTGGTACTTCTTGGTGCTTCTTGGTACTTCTTGGTGCTTCTTGGTACTTCTTGGTGCTTCTTGGTACTTCTTGGTACTTCTTGGTACTTCTTGGTGCTTCTTGGTACTTCTTGGTGCTTCTTGGTACTTCTTGGTATTTCTTGGTGCTTCTTGGTACTTCTTGGTGCTTCTTGGTACTTCTTGGTGCTTCTTTGTGCTTCTTGGTGCTTCTTGGTACTTCTTGGTATTTCTTGGTATTTCTTGGTATTTCTTGGTACTTCTTGGTATTTCTGGGTGCTTCTTGGTATTTCTTGGTACTTCTTGGTACTTCTTGGTACTTCTTGGTACTTCTTGGTATTTCTTGATAAAAAGAGTCCGTATCACAAGCAGTTTCTAAGGATCCTCGTTGATGATTTAAAAGTAACGTCTCTGCTTACAATTCTCACAAAAATTACGTTTTGATGAGTTGCTCCAAGAAAATAATTCCCTTTCTCCGACTCATTCGGACCAGAACGAGTACAGCACCTAAACAATGGAGTCACCACGGCAGCAGCGAGGCTTCCTCCTGCAGGAAACAGGCCCGACTCCGCCGAGCGCTCATTTCCATAAACAGTGTCGGGAAGGAATGTTTCAGATTCCAACACTTTTCCTTCCTTCTTTCCTTCTTTCCTTCCTGCCTTCCTTCCTTTCCTCTTAATGTTTGTCGATCGGCGTCACCAGACGTCAGACGGAGGAAAGAAGGAGTCTGTTTTCAGTGTGTTCAGCGACATGGACCACGTGTACACACATGTGTTTCTATATATATATATATTTTGTTGAGTTTTAAATATTAACCCCTCAGTAAAGTTATTACAGTTATATTGTCTGGTTTTCAAATGCAGCCTCGATTCATGACGACGTTTCTCAGCTTTTTGGATTCCCGCAATTTTTTTTAATTCCAGGTTGCACATGTGGATTGTTTATTTATTTACCTTTATTCTTATAAGTAGTTTATTTTTACAACAATGCCAGAGAGGCATCAAACAGGAGCAAGTTGACAAAATAAAACGTCTCAAACTCGCGTCGCAGTATTCACCGTGAATGAAGCGAGTCTTTTCCTCCATCGGAGACGTGAGAGGAGATAAGTTGGCTTCTTGTTGACCTTTGCCCTCTCGTCGCCAGCCTATTCGAGGAGACCCGACGATGAGCTCATCATCTCGTTCTCCGCTCCTCCCCGGCCTTTGGTTTCCATTCTCTCTGGGAACAAGTCCAGGGTCCCCCGAGCCGCCGCCCCCCCGAAGTGTACGGAAAGAATGTTAATCCAAGCGCGAGCCGCTCGCTCCCTCAAATCTCCTCCACGATAATCCGAATACCGACAGTTCAGGCGCTTTGCTGCTCGCACAGCCAGGTGACGAAAGCAGCATGTCGGAAACGTCGAGGACCCCATGTTTCGTTCCGTCACCTCGGGCAAGGGGGGGGGGTGGGAGGGGGCGTGGCCGCGGCAGGCGGCGTGAAAACCTCACTCCCATGCTTTCCTTCCCCAGGAGCGCAGCCGGATGTACGACAGCCTGAACATGCACTCCCTGGAGAGCTCGCTCATCGACATCATGCGGGCCGAGCAGGACCCCATGAAAGGTGAGGTGACCCTTTCTCGTTTTTCCCGGGGGGGGGGCGGGGGGAGGGGGGTGACGGGCCCGTTGCTGTGCTGTTTGTACCGCGCTCCGGCTTATTTTCTCCCCGCTGGGAGCTTACTACTTTCTGCCACCAGCTGCACATTTACACGACCTTCAGCTCTGATCCTGGTGCTACTTAACCTGGGGGGGCAGGGGGGGGGGGGGGGCACAGAATGAGGCGAGGAGGGGGGATGCAATCCGCAAAGGTCTCTCAATGCAGCCGTGCAGTCTCGCTCCCTGCGGTGCAGCATCGCACCGCCTTATTTGAGACGGAATACGCGTACGTTAGTCGAAGGAGGTCGGGACGTCGATCTTAGATTATTCATGAAACTGAAAATATGGAATTAGAAAGATAAAATGTTCTCACACCAACAACTTGGAGCTCGTTCTTTGTCTTCATGGACGAATGAAAAGCTTAGACTGTACGTGAGAAGACTCGTGTTTTGTCCAATCGGCCGTCACCATCTTGTTATTGACGATATCTGGACCGAGGAGGAGTGACGTAGACCTGTCAATCACTGTGTCAATCACTGTGTAGCCCCGCCCTAAAGCATCCCCTGCTTGATGGTCCGTTTGACTCTAAATGGACCATCACTCACTAAATGAACATCACGCTGTGTTGAAGAAGACTTGAAACTAGAGACTGAGACCATGAACTCATGTTTACAACGTTTACTGAGGGAATAAACGAGAGAGAAGTGGAGTCATTTCCTCATAGACGTCTATGGGAGCAGAGGAGTCGCCCCCTGCTGGTCACTGCAGAGAATGCAGGAGAAAAGGAGGTTGCCTCCTGGATGCGACTCATCATTTTAAACCAGCTGAGCTTCTCCCCCCCCCCTCCTTCCTTGTGGAAAGCAGGAGGTGTGCAGGGGTGGAAACGCTGACGTAAGAGCAACGGTGTCAAATAACCCGCTCAGGCCTCACAGGCCGGCGGCGTTTTCCTCCTACAGATGAGGCCCTGCGAGCCGTCCTTATTTGTAGGTCTTCGGTAGAGGCCCGGACCCCCGACCCGGACCCTCCTCCCCTCAGCCGAGCGTCTTGTTGTTGCCGCCTGAGCAGATGGAGAGGACATGAGCCGGTGTGCACAGCGGGGGGGGGCGGGGGGTCCGGACTAATTTTAGATGCGATCACACTTTCACACAGTGTGTGTTTGACAGCCAAGAGGAGGAGGGGAGGGCATGTTTGTGGGGGGGGCTCTGCCATATATACGTGCAGCATTGTGACAGAAACCTAAAGTTTTACTAGCGTTGGTTTATATTAAGAAGCTGCAGTGAGTTCACGATTAAATAAACAAAGTATCCAATAAGATAAAGGGGTCAAAGGTCATAGGAAAAACCAGGCAACAACATGTGATCTGGCCACTTTTAAATTATTTTTAAATAGAAAAACCTTGAGTCATGAACATTTAACATTTTAAATGTTTAAATATATTAAATATATAGAAATATTGGACGTTTTTCCATTTCTAGAGCTGAAAAGGGGAAAGACGGTGTCTTTTAGCTGAGGTGTCTTCGGCCTTTGTTCACGTGCAGAGCTGCTGTTCTTATACATGTGCGTTTGTCTCAGTGTGTGTGTCCTCCATGTGTGCATCTACATATCAACCTGTTTCCCTTTCTCACGTTAGGCCGCGTTGGATGCCCTAACCCCGGGGCCGACGGCCTCCTCATGCTCAACGGTAACTATCTCAGAAACATTCAAGCGTTTTCAGAGCAGAGAACATTACTTCTTGGACCAGGAACAACGCAAAGGTTGCTCCGGGTCCCCAGAGGATGCGCAGTAGGCCTGTAGGGGGTCTGGAGGTCACATTTAAACCCTGAAACTTGTGCTCTGTTCTTCTCCACACGCAGCCCGGAGCTACGGGAGACGTCGAGGTAAACTACCCGCATGCTTTGAATGGAAACCAAACCGTCACTCCTCAAATCATATTTCTGTTTTTAAAGTGGGGAAAGACGCTGTTGTTGGTTTTTGCAGCATTGTTTAAATTTTTCCCTGTAAAATATTACTTAATGATTGTTTTGGTGTCTGCGTGATCTCAAGGGTTTCAGGACCCTTTACATGCCTGTTGCTCTATGGAGCCCCAACGTCTTCATAACTATACGAATTAAGAGAGAATATTATCATATCCATATGAATAAATTGTGTAAAACATATAAATATATAAATACTTCTATGCGATAACAAAATGTTTATGGTTATTTAATCCGGGGCTCTAGACCAAAACATGTATCTGACATTTTATCTGTTTGTTTCTATTTCTCCTTCTGACTGTAACAGAAATATTTAAATATAACTAATGCGACACATTATTACTTTTCGCTGTTTTATTTTGGTGAGCATGTTTTTCCGATGGCTCGCCCTGTTTTTGAAAGGTTTAAAAAATACACGGCAGAAGTTTTTCCCAATCGTTTTGTAAATGGTTGCCAGGGGCAACCTGGCCGATAACCACGTGTTTATCGCTGATCCCATAACCATTTTTTTTACAGGTCGCTCCTCCCTCTTCCCCATTGACGACAACCTCCTCGACGACGGCCACGGCAACCAGGGCGTCCCGGGAGTCCACGGCCCCCACGGCTGTTACCCCCACCAGAACGGGGAGCGCGTGGAGCGCTTCTCCCGCAAGGTGTTCGTGGGCGGCCTGCCCCCCGACATCGACGAAGGTGAGCCGCTTTTCTCTCCTCGCCGACGCGTCTTCGTCCTTCGTCGCCTCAGCTGTTGTTGTTGTTGTTTTTTTCACGCTTCCTCTCAGATGAAATCACCTCCAGCTTCCGCCGCTTCGGTCACCTGGTGGTGGACTGGCCGCACAAAGCAGAGAGCAAGTCCTACTTCCCCCCCAAAGGTAACGGACGCCTTTTCATCTCTTTACTTTCAGACTGGACTAATTATAACGTATTATTCAGTTTCTCTATTCAACGACGAGTTCAGAGAGCTGCTCGGGTTCTTTTATTGGTCAAAAATACTGGATAAAATCTTTTAGGAACTTTAGCTCACTTGCAAGGCAGCGACCGGTGTGTGCTAACGATTAGCATTAGCGCTGTGCATCGTCAGCAAATCCCCAAATGCAACCGCACAAGCTGGAGACAAAGTGGTTCCATTACCCTTTAATGTTGAGCCTGGATGCTGCGAAGCTATGACTAATATATAAAGCGTCATTTGACATTCATATGTTATTCATGAGTGTTAAATGTGTGTGTGTGTGTGTGTGCGTTCCCTAGGTTACGCCTTCCTGCTGTTCCAGGAGGAGAGCTCGGTTCAGGCTCTGATTGAGGCCTGCATGGAGGAGGACGGGAAGCTGTACCTGTGCGTCTCCAGTCCCACCATCAAGGACAAACCCGTGAGTCCAGCGGCCGGCGCACATTCCTGTCCGTTTGACTTCAACCAAGATGAGCGTGTTTTTGACAAAAAAGGACAACTTTCACTTTGGCCCCAGGTGCAAATCCGCCCGTGGAACCTGAGCGACAGCGACTTTGTGATGGACGGGTCTCAGCCCCTCGATCCCCGCAAGACCATCTTTGTGGGAGGCGTCCCTCGCCCCCTGAGAGCGAGTAATTACATTCCTTTTATAACGTTAGCTTCATTTGAGTGCGAAACGGGCGCCGTTGTGGAATGAATAAATAATGACGGAGCGGCGGGAGTCGGTTACGTAACGAGAGAAAAGTCAGAAGCAACAAAGATTAAAGTCGCCAATTGTTCTGTGTGTGAACTAAACTGAATACTAATACCATCAATATGTTATATGTTAAATCAGCTGGAGTGTGATGGGGTTATTAAATTATGATTTCTGAATAGATTTTTTTCTCATTCTCAAGTCCTTTTTTGTTTTCCATGATCAATGCAAAAAAAAATTTCATGTCTGACTTCAACGGTTTAATTTACTTATTTTTTTTAATCCCATGGAACCGTTTGTAAGTGGCCACACGCGTGTGACAGCCTTTCCCTCCCCCGAGCAGTTGAGCTGGCCATGATCATGGACCGCCTCTACGGCGGCGTCTGCTACGCCGGCATCGACACCGATCCGGAGCTCAAGTACCCGAAGGGGGCGGGGCGAGTGGCCTTCTCCAATCAGCAGAGTTACATCGCCGCCATCAGCGCCAGATTCGTCCAGCTGCAGCACGGCGACATCGACAAGCGGGTAAAGCCGCCTCGTAGACTCTCACCCCCCACCCCCTGGTGGTCGGGAGGCAGAATGCATCTTTAAGACGCGCGTCGTGAAACGCGCCCCGTTGTCTCTTGTTACTGTCAGTGTTCATGCAATCCCTTAAACACGCGTGTGCGTTTCGCCTGTCTGTGTGTGTGTGTGTCAGGTGGAGGTGAAGCCCTACGTCCTGGACGACCAGCTGTGCGACGAGTGTCAGGGCGCTCGCTGCGGGGGCAAATTCGCCCCCTTTTTCTGCGCCAACGTCACCTGCCTGCAGTACTACTGCGAGTTCTGCTGGGCCAACATCCACTCCCGGGCCGGGCGGGAGTTCCACAAGCCGCTGGTCAAAGAGGGGGCGGACCGGCCGCGCCAGATCCACTTCCGCTGGAACTAGAGACCCCCGCGCCCCCCCCTCCACCCCCCCGCTGTCCCAAGCTATCAGTGTAATCCAGTACGTAACACTATACAGAATATACTACACGCCTATATATCTATGTGGATATATAGACGTGTATATATCTATATATATATATATATATATCTTTTTGTAGCAGCCGAACACCACAAGCCTCAGTTTTTCACCAAAACTCCCCCCACATCTCAGGCTCTGACAGCTCGACGACTCTTTTGTGGTACTTTCATCTTTTCTAAGAGGAGATTTGAAGAAGAAGAAGAAGAGAAAAAAAAGAGAGATTGATTTTTGTAGGTTTTTTAATTGTTATTATTTTTGTATGTGAGATTTAAAGTAGATATGGGAATGTTTTTTTGTTGCATGGCCGACAGCTTGTCTGTTCGTCTGCTGCTATAGCCGCCCCAGGTGTGTGTGTGTGTGTGTGTGTGTGTGTGTAGCGCACACCCACGTTCCCGGGGGGGAAAAAAGACCTTGATTCCCTCACGTTAACCAAAGGTAGCAAAGAAAGAGACACATAGAAAACGTCGCATCCACATGTTTCTCTCCGGCAAAACAAACATTTGTTCTTGCCGATCTTCTTCCTAGAGAGTTTTATTAAAAACTAAAATACGTCTGCGCTCACACTGACCCACAGAGGGGTGGGTGAAGGGGAGGGGTGAAGATCCTGTTACCGTATTCAACAGTTATACTCCACAAGCTACTTTGGAAGCTTTGCTGCTATATATACATATATATATGAATAGATGTGTAGGTGTTATATTCAATGTATAAACCAGAGGTGCAGTGTGCACTCGGCCGCTGTGCATGTTGTGACAATGGGCGACGCTACACAAATAGCATGTAGGGTAGAATTTACACAAAAACTAAAAACAAACCACTGAAATCGTGACTGGGGACAAAAAGTAGCACGGGCATCTTTTGCAGATGCCTAAGAGTGAAAAAGAAAATGTGACAAAGGAGGGAAAAAAAAGAAACGTATATAAACTTGCATGCGTTGGTGTTTATCTGTCGTCTGATCGTTTACATACTTAACGATAAAAAGTGACGTTGGTCCTCGCGCAGCGAAGGAGAAAAGCGGAGTGGCGTTCAGTGGTTTGTGTCTTTGTCGTCATGTGACTGTTCGTAGTGTAGACTGAGGCTCTAGTTTATTGGACCTTCTAGAATCCCCCGGCGTGTGAAGTCAAAGCGTCTCCTCTCCGCCGCTCGTTCGTCTCCTTTTGGTTTGCGCCCCCTTTGCGTTGCTCTCGGGTGTGAAGAAAAAAGAATAAAGACACAAATGTAACCACGGGGACGGTCTCCCTGTGAGGACGGAGCGCCCGGCCGTCCGCTCGGTACTGCACCGGTGTGTCCTCGCAGTTTTTCTCGTGGTCGCGCTGCTCGTTGCCGGTGTCCAGGCGCCACGTGTACCGTTACCAAACACTGAGACTCTAGTACTCTGTTTGTGTACAAATACTTACCCATCACTGGCCCTTTAATACCTTGTTTTTCTGTTCTTTTTGTATTATGCACTAATTTTCTATACCCCCACTTTACCCCCCCCCCCCCCCCCCCCCCCCCTTAAGTGATTTTAAGCGTCCACTTATTTATGACCCTAAAGAAGATTTATCAAATTGTTTTATTTTTTCATGATTACTTATTTAAGATGTAGCGTGAAGCAGTGGTCTTAAGTTATCTGTGTTCTGTATGAGTAGAGCAGAAAAATCCAATATTTTCTAATATATTCTAATGTAGTCTGGATGTTGTGAGGACCGCGGGTGTGGGGGGGGGATGTCAGAGTGGCGTCCCGCACTTAATTGAGGACGTAAAAGACGTAATTGAGGGGAAAGTTAAAGAGTAACTAAACCACGACTAGAAAACAATGTACAAATCCTGACAATTTGGTGTAGTATTTGAACTATTTGTGTGATATATATATATATATATTATATCAAATGTTCCCGGCTTTTGGCTGGTTGTTACCCTTTCAATTGGCCTGTGTATCGCTGAAGCTGCTCTCTAGACGGTATAAAATAGGCGCGAGGCCCCGCCCTCAATTACGCATAACTTTAAACCGTAATGCCGTTGAAGCGGGCGAGTGATGTATGAACCGTCCCCGTTGAGCGATTCCAGCTAGAGGAGCCTAAACCGTGTTCTCTGCCAGGCAGGAAACACGTTTGTTCCTGCTGCAAAGTGTTTTAAGATGGAGGTCAATAGACGTATACACAGCATACACGTAGCTAGCGCTGCCTAGCATGCTAGCACACGTAGGCTCCAACGCGTAACAACAGCCAGTATGCTAGCTAACGTACGGCAGCATGCTAGCTAACGTACGGCAGCATGCTAGCTAACGTACGGCAGCATGTTAGCTAACGTACGGCAGCATGCTAGCTAACGTACGGCAGCATGCTAGCTAACGTACGCCAATTGAAAGAGGAAACGGACATCTTGAAACAGTCATTTCAAAAACAACAAATTTTGGATAAATGTGGAAAGACAACCGGCTAGATACTAAATGAGTGAAATATGCTGAATCAAGCGCATCGCTCTCCCTGGATAAAGAGTTTGTGCGCAGATTGTGATTCCACACCGACTACGGACAAAATTAGCTGACGAAAGACGCAACTAAAGTGTGGGATTTAGTTACTCTTTAAATAGCGAGCCCCCCTCCCCCCCGTGTGGCTTTAGTTCTCATAAACGTGTTTGAATATCATCACCTGTAACACTTGACTCGTGCTGTTTTTGTGAGGTTGTATTTTCTATGTTTTAACACTGTTACTTTGTCCTGTTTGCGTCGTTGTTTTTGTAAAAAATCATATTTATTTCACTATTTTTGTAGACAAAAAAAACTATTTGATTTTGATTGTATTTTTCTATTTAAATAGGAATTATTATTCAATTTATTCCCCCACTTTGCTAATTATGTCCAGAAGTTCTGTTCAGAGACAAAGAATCATGTCATCAGCTACAACAACATCCACGTTTTTGATAACACAGTTGACATTTTCATTTGAAGGAAGGAAACACAAAGAAGGTTTTATCATTTTCTTGGAAGACACTTGAGATTCTCCCCTGTTGCATCGAGGCCCCGGCTGCCCGTCCTCGCAGATGCTCTGAAACTTGAATAAATAACACATTTTGAAAGGCTGACTAACCTCGAATCTGTGTTGTGATGTGCAATACTGTTTCTAATGTTTGTATAAAAAGTAAGAACTACAGTGTAAACCTTTTTAATGCAGATTTATTTTTTTCATTGCATATTTTGCAGATTTCTGATCCACAGTGTCATTTTTTACTGTCAGAAAAAATAAAAACCCCGTTTTTTCATTGCAACTATTTTTAAATCCAGATATCTTTGTACTGATGTAAATGATTGTAGTTATTTTGGATAGTGTTTTGCTAACAAAAGGAGAGACTTTTTCATGCATATTTCTATTTTCATTTCATCTTGTTTTCTCCCATGTTTTATTTTGTTTAATAGTAGCAGAGTTCTTGGAATCATTTTTTTCATATTTAAATGTCATCGGTATCATTTTGTATTTTTATGTGGAAATTCACTATATATAATATTATGATGCTAAGATATTATTTAGAGTTTTAATTCTTTTTAAAGCTTTCTATTTGTAATTGTATTGTCAAAGCTACTAATTTCTAAATCTAAAAGTTTGTGTATTGATTCACAAAAGTGGTTTATGAGGTGTTTGGATTGTAATTATTACTGAATGGTTCTTTGATATGCAAAATGAATATCATGTTTATTTTTATTCTGTTGGTTTTGTATTTAAATGGGGTGTTGATTACAATCTTGTTTTTCCTTTCACTTCCTGAATAAAGACCCATTCTGTTTGGACACAACAGCTGCTGCTGCTTTTGAACTTAACAAACGTTTTACCTCTCGGACATTATGAACACGTGACAGAATGAAATAGAATACTTCATATTTCACTTGAATTGGGCCTGTGGAATATTACTTAAACTAAATTTATTCAAGACTTAATTAACATTTTAAGACACAAACCTTATTAGATTCTGTATATCGTTAAATATGAAACTGTTTCACTTATTATAACATCAGCATTTTCCACTTTTTTAATGCTTTACTTTCAAGTAACTGGAAATTGTTTAGCAAAATAATTCAATTAATTTTATTTCGTATAGCCCAAAATTCGCAAATTCCGAAGATTTTTATTAAAATTTACTTTAACATCTCGTCTGGATAAAAAAACTTAATCAGCTGCAAAGTTCAAACACTAATTTTCATTCATTCATGTCTCATAAGTATTTAAGTATAAGTATTGTCGGTATCGATGAAGGTTGCGTCATTTTAACGTGTGAGTCACACAGTTCTGGCCCCATCTAGAGGTCAATGTGAGAAACACAGAGGTCAACGAGGCCCATTGACTTCTCCCGTTTATAGATCTGACTTTTCACACAACAGCCGTCTTAACTGAACCTCAGTGTCTCATGTCCAAGGAATGCTCGCCATGACGTCATGCAGCCGACTCTGCTTGCAGGGAACTATGGGAGTGGATCGGAGGAGGAGGAGGAGGAGGAGGAGAAAGAGGAGGACGAAGAGGAGGGAGGTGTTGGATGAAGACTGCCGCAAAACACCGCCAGCGGAGCTCTGCACTCGCACAGCGGGAGACCCGAGATGCTGACCAGGGGACCGGACCGCGGGGGACGCGACGCTGAGCGGCTTCGGAGATGAACGGCCGGCGCACTTACGGTGAGTTCATTGAACAGAATGACGGAACGCAGACTTGAATACATGCGCGCGTCCCCCTGAAAGGCAGTCGGAAGGTCTCATTTGTTCGTTTCCACCGAATTATAACTTTTGGAACCCACCCGCCGCCCGAGGACTCGCCGATAACCTCATGCCTGATTCCAATTACAAACCCCCGGAGGCCTCGCCGGAGGCTGACACACACATCTTCAGTGAGGCAGAGCCGAAGAGCCGAAGAGTCGATATCAACGTGAAACTTCATCACTACATTAGGAGCATTTATTGAAATTAGGACAAAACCTGAAACATGGCGAGGTCATGAGAAACGGCGCTGTTGGGCGTGCGTGTGTTCACATGCATCAGCGCCCTCGTGGGTCTCTTTGCCTTCTTCGCTCCACGCTGACGTCACCCCCGCGGAGCATTCGGGCGGAAGCGGTTTCTCCCTCTCTCTCTCGATGACCTCACGCCGGCTCCGAGGGGGCCGTGGCCCTCACGACGCAAAACCCGTCCGGAGCTCATTCGGCGGTGCTGCCCCTTATGTCGTAACTCGGGAATGTTTTAAGAAAAAGACTTGGAACGGAGACAAATGTCTCGGTTGAGAACATGGGCCCGTGGGACGGGGGCCACATCTGGCCTCCTGCTGTTTTCCATCTTGGATCAGATCCACCGATGTGGTTCTGTTCCGTCTGCGTCCATGACGACGCCGCTGGACGTGTTCCACCGATTTAACCCCAAAACAGCTGCCCAGCTCAAAGCACGACGTTAGAGAAAAGCCTAAAATAAGACGCCTTGTTTTACAGATGCGAGGATGCGCGCGCTGATGGCGGCGGTCTGTCTCTGCCACTGCGTCTCCGCGCAGCTGCTCGACACCAAAGCGAAAGGAGCGCCGCCGCACGTCGTCTGCAGCGTCCCCGGGGCGCCGGGCCGCGCCGGAAAACCGGGGCCCGCCGGGCCCCCGGGAGCGGCCGGGAATGTGGGCGTCCCGGGAAGAGATGGCCGAGATGGCAGGAAGGGTGAACGGGGAGAAAAGGGAGACGCAGGTATTTCATTCAAGAGCGTGAGGGCGTGGCCCATGGAGGGCGATTAACGCCCACGAAACGAGGCGCCGAACGTCTAAACGCTGCTTCCTTTGTGCGGAAAATGTGACGCAAACCGTGTTTATGTTTTTTCCCGCTGCAGGGTTGAAGGGCAGAGTCGGCCCGACGGGAAAGGTCGGAGGTCGAGGCGATCGCGGGCCCGCTGGCAAGCACCTGGCCATCGGCCTGGTGCACAACGGGCGGTACCGCATCAAGACCTTCGACGCCAACACGGGGAACCACGACGTGGCGTCCGGCGCCACCATGATGTTCCTGAACCCGGAGGACGAGGTCTGGCTGGAGATCTTCTTCAACGACCAGAACGGACTGTTCGCGGACCCGGGCTGGTCCGACAGCGTGTTCTCTGGCTTCCTGCTGTACGCAGACAAAGACTACCTCGACGCGCTGGCAGAGGACTATTCATAGGGCCGATGGTCGCTGGGGTTCTTTATTACACATATGCCCAAACTATATTTTTGTACAGACGTGTCTACTGCCAGGTGGGTTATTCCCATAGAGAAATATCTACTGATTTGAAATATTATTTGATTAAGTTACAATAGGTGTTTTTGATGAGGAGTCGGAGGTCTATTATAACTTGAACACACATGTTGATAGAACTTTACACAAAGGCCAAACAAAAGCAGAAATATACCTCAAATAACAAGATGAAAAGATAAAACAATGTTTTTTTTTATTAGGAAATAAGAGTCAAAAACAGCCAGAGGAGAATATTGTGTTGGCAGGAACCGGGGGCGTTTCCAAACAGTTTGATTGACGGCCCTTCGGACGAATGGGGCGGCGGCTCGGTCGCCCTGAGGCTTGGACAAAAAATAACATTTAAGCGTACATCATATTCCAGACAGTCAACCCTGCTGAACTCGCTCACGTATGCTCAAACATCTGTTCATTCAATCACGCGTAATCCTTCATTCCACTAGTGTCCACCAGGGGGAGTCTTGTCCGAGCGTTTCAGGAGTCAGGAAACATTTATTGCCTCAACGCGTCAGACAGGAGGAATTTGACTGGTTGGAGTGTAACAGCAGACACTACGACATCAGGCGTCTCTGCCTTTTTGTAGAACTTCCTGTTCTCTCGTGTCAGTAAGTAGTTTGGCCCCGAGCTTTAGTTTCAAAATATCTTCTTCGATTAAAAAAACAAACAAACACACTTTCCTTTGAGAATGAGCTCTCGCTCGCTCGGTTACTAATAAATCTGACTAGTGGGTAAAGAAATATCAGAAATATGATCACGTCGTATTAGTTTGGCCTCCAATAAACTAAACAATTACTGATTAACTGCAACCAAGTGTTCAAACTTCGCTCAGTGAACAACGAGGCTGATTTGTTTATTTAAAAGACAAAACAATGCATTCATTTATTAAAAGTATCTACAAAGTCTAAACCAGGATCCCCCCCCCCCGCTCATTAAAACTGGTATACGCAATCAATACATACTGGACAATCAATCAGCTCAATGAATGAAACAAACAAGGAGATAAAACAGGAGGTCCCAGACTCTCTGAAGCAGAATAAGTTTCCCTCTTCGCCTCCACCCGGAGGCCTCAGCGGGCGCACGCGGCGACCATCTTCAAGATGGCGTCCCTGGGAAAGGAAACCACACAGGTCAGAGCTCGCCCCCCCGAACGCTCCGCGCGAACGAACGTCCGGTTCACCAACGAACCTCACAAACGGGATGTAGGACAGGCTGTACCTGCAAACGAAACGGGAGAAAAGCAACACCGTCACAAACCGATAATCACCCGAGACCCAAAGCTACGAGGGGGGGGGGGGGGGGGAGATCCGCAAATGACCCACCAGGCGAACGACAGCACCTGCAAGACGACAAACAGCAGGGCGAGGCCGAAGTTCTTCCACTGCGAGACAAAAAAAAAAAAAAAAGGTCACACGGTCAACGGTGGGCCGGCATCTTCACCGGGGCGGGCGTTTTGCCGTGACCCACTCACCCAGAAGACGGCGCAGAGGGTCAACACCAGGCAGGTCTGCAGCCGCCGGCGGGGACAGACGCTCAAGTCAGTGGCACGTTTTAGTCAAGCGGGGCAGCACTTTGGTGTAGTCGTGTGTAGTTACCAGCATGAGTGCGGTGGCCAGGGCTCGCGTTTTGTCACACATCCTCTTCAGCTGCTTCATGGGGCCCATCAGGAACATGGTGCTGTGACACACATGACATTTTTTAAATACGTATAATATGAAAAAAAAAAAGATGAACCTTTCGTGAGAGGTTTGTCTCCGTCGCACTGACCTGCAAATAGCACACAGGTTTCCAAAAGTGTAGAAAACGATGAAGAGGGTGATGCCGATCCTGGGGAGGAAGAGCAGACACACTCCCTGCAGAGACAGAACGGATCAGCTGGAGCAAATCATCATCATCATCGTCGTCATCATCATCATCATGAGAGTGTTTCCTGCTCGGTGAGTCACATCTCCAGCGTTCCTCGGAGCCGGAGGAACCGGTGCGGCCACTCTCACCTCCCGGCGAGGCCTCGTCCTCCTCACGCGGGGACACACAAACAGACCTGACCAGCGGGACATTCAGACGCTTCCTCACCAACACCGCGCACGCGCCCCCCACCACGAAGCAGGCGACGAATCCCTTCACGCGCGTCCCCCAGCCCAGCGTGGAGGCCTCGTTCACGGTCTGCGCGCGAGGAAGGTTCGGGGTTATTGATGGTTGGTTCGTCGGCTCGGCTCGGCACGGCTCGGCTCGGGGTCGAGGAGCGGGTCGACTTTTACCTGCAGGACGGTCTTGTCGTCTTTGCGCGCCTCCTCGCCGCTCAGCACCGACTTGAGCTTGTCCATGGCCGGACACGGGGGGGGGGAGAGAAGTTGCCGGTTGTGTATCGGAGCGTCGCGCCGCCGCCGCTGCTGCTGCTGCTGCTGTCAGGTGTCTTACCTGCTGGCCCGGTTGATGACGTCAGGTGAGACGCACCTGAGGGGGCAGAACTGACGTCATCGCCCGGAGTGAATGGAAACCGATCGCAGTCGGTGAGAAGATTCATCCTGCTTTCCACTTATTTCAATAAAACATATTTATCGAAATATTTATTTAATGTGTATTTCCTTTTTTTGTTCTCAAAATAAAATGAAAAATAATAATAAAACAACTACATAAAAGGAAAAGGAGATGATGAGGAGACTTTTGAGTATAAATGTTTTGAGTACATCAGGAATCCAGATTAAGAACTACAGACAACAGTTTTCTTTTGAGGGGGAGATACAAAATGTTCAGAATAAATGTTGAAACTAAACTACGAGCTCATGTCAACTAACTGACAAAATCATTTGCGGATTGATCAATAAATACCAAATTATTTTGCTGTAGGAACATCAAACTTTGTTGACAGAAATCAGTCGGATGGATTTATCAGTGATCAATACTCCTGCTGGAGTGATGCTGTGCTGCCTGAGCGTTACTGTGAGAGACGGAGCGGGTTTGACTGTTTTATTGGTTAAATAACATAGTGACACATTTGGTTATTCCTGTAATAACAAACAACATAAATCCCCGCTGACGAAATACAGCAAAAACAAAAGGAAATAATGAAGAAAATTCAGTATCAACAATGACGTCATAATCTGTAACAATATGAACAAAGTGTAAACATTATAATAATTTTGATCAAATTAATTCCTTTAGCACTTGTATCATCATATGATACGTATGCGAACGTATCGCATGTTTGGCAACATTGAAATGAAACAATATTCTTTAAATCACAATCAAGGACTTGTTTTTAGTGTTGATTCCGGCGCCACTTTGCGTCAAAAGAAAACCATAAAGAGCCGACTCGTGACTTCAGTTACACACACAGTGAAGTCAACGATGAAACAAAGGATATGACCCGTGTGAAAGGTATGAGACCGCAGTCTAATAAGCAGGCGATCGCGGCGTAGAGGCCGGTTGGCGGTTTGAACCCCGGCTGCTCCACGTCCAAGTGTCCCTGAGCAAGACACCCGACCCCCCAACTGCTCCCGCTGTGTGGGGCGGCTTGAATCGCGCCAGCTAATGTAGCGTTGATTGACGGCTGAACGGGTTTACATCAGATTAATTAAGGCACACGTAGAGATATAATGTGTTTATAACAAAGGAAAACGTCCCTTTTGCGTCTTCACGCTTGGCTTCTCGTCGCACCGCTGCGAACATCCCTGATTTAACGCGACATGTTCACGAGTCACAACCTGGTCCTCCTTCATAGAACCTCGTCCTCTGACTCCGGATCCTGGTCTCGGGGCTTCAGGAGACCCATTTCCATCGGAGGAGTCCTCCTCAGTCGGGAGCGAACCACACTGCGTAGAGAGCGACACATTGATTCAAAGAAGAAACTGAAACGACGTTTGCTGCCTAAAGAAGTTTGATTTCCTTCATGTGGGTCCGTGGACCGAAGTAACCGTCCAGCAGGTGGCGCTGTGCTACTGTCCCTGCTGTTTGTCACATGCAGTCTGGCTTCAGAGAATAAAATATCCATAAAGTGATTTAAAGTGATTTTGATAGCGTAGCGGATCAAATGCTAATGCGGGTTTGATTCTGAGTCCGGTCCACCCTCTTGGAAATGAGAGTTCCTCCTGACAGAAGAAGGAGGTTCCACCCAGAACCATTTGGGGAGTTCTCTGTAAGACTAAGCGTTGGATTGAGGACCTTTGACATAAAAAATAACTATGTGTTTCTTTTTAGATGAAACGAGTTCTTTGAGGATCTTTGAAATCATTTCTTGAAGGTCACACAAGTCGACACATCCCCAAAACTGTGATTGAGACCCAGGACTTTGTGGGTTGAGATGAACCGCATCAGCCAAGCCTTCAGAACCCTGGATAGGTTCCAAACTCTGTCTGAGAGAACGTCCCCCCAAAGTCGATTCTCCTACACAGGTCCTGAATGTACCTGTGGATACGTCACATCTGGAATGACACACTGGAACGGCGTGGGAGAGCTTCTTACCAGCTGACGGCCCAATGGAGCGCACTGACGGCGAGCATGGCGGAGGCCAGGTGCCAGGAGAAACACATGGTGACGAACATCACGTTGCTGTGGTCGTCGAGGTCCCACTCGGGGCCCCGCGGGGGGTACAGCACGAAGCCGATCTGCAGCCCAGAGGGAGCCCGGACGTTAGCGCCACTCCAGAAAAGGGAAAACATGCGCCGCCACGTGCCCCCACGTGCCCCCGCGCTTACCTGCCAGAACCAGCTGCCCTGCAGGAGGGTGAGGGTGCAGCGCAGCAGCTCCAGGACCACGTTGCCCCGGTGGAAGACCTCCAGGAACGCCACGAGAGCCTCGCCGAAGACGGCGTAGAGGAGGAGCTGGTGCACGTGCACGTCCAGCAGGCTGCGGCCGTGCAGGTGGTAGAAGAAAATAAATCCTGCAGGAGCGAGTTCATTGACGCGATGTTATAACCGGTTATTCACCTGCACGTTTTTAGGCAACTAGTCTCCGTTTGATGTATTAAAACACCACGTTTATAAAATCCAGCCCCAACAAGGCCCTTGAAAAAAAAGATGATGATTGGGAATAAACAATTCCACATATGGCCGTCGATAAAGGAGATCGAACGTCGTTCTCTCACCCTCGTTGAAGAAGGCGACGGCCAGCACCAGGCGGTCCAGCGCCAGCGGCGCGGCGTCCGTGGTGTGGATGACCAGCGACGCGGCCGCGGCCAGGCCGAAAAACAGGTACATGGTGGCGTGCTGCCAGTTCATCAGCAGCTCCCAGTGCTTCCCCGCTGCGTCGTAGAGGCGGAACCTCGGCCCGCCCGCCGCAAACTGCTCTGCCAGCATCCCTGGAGGTTCAACAGAGGTTCAAAGCTCGCCAACATGAAAGCGGCCCCGGCTGATGCCTGACATGTTGTTTATGACGGCAGTGAAATAAATTGGACTGAATT
Organism: Gasterosteus aculeatus; assembly: GCF_964276395.1. NCBI lineage: Eukaryota > Metazoa > Chordata > Actinopteri > Perciformes > Gasterosteidae > Gasterosteus > Gasterosteus aculeatus. The sequence continues at coordinate 21,232,091 of NC_135695.1, read as the reverse complement.
TTGTGTGTCTGTCTGCGACCCGAGGAGGAACCGACGCACCGACCAACGAGAAGAAGAGAGCCGCGGCGCTCTCGATGACCTCCAGGCGGCGCTGTGAGCTCCTGCTGGCCAGGCGGGTGGAGCCCATGTTCTTGTTCCTGCGGGTGGCGCGCCACAGCGAGAACTTCACCGTCCACCAGAGGCCCGCCACCAGGAAGAAGCTCCCGGGGAGCGCGTGGCCCTTGAAGCTTCCCATGACCCCCCACCCACCTGAGTGCTAGGAGGCAGAAGAACCACAGAGAGGCTTTTATTCTCCTGCGTGACATCTGGGGGAACTCGTTTTATTTTAAATGCCGGTTAGTTGGAGATTTAAAATAAACGAGATAATTTCAGAGAACTCGCACGCGGTATTTTTAGATCGGCTGGAAGGGAAAAGTAGAGGCAATTTAGTTAAACAGCACACTCAGGTACAATTAGTGTGTGTGGTGTGTGTGTGTCAACTTCACCTTTAATTCATTCATGTTTGTGTTAAAACTTCGTCACACTGAATACAGATCAAAATAACTTAAAACAGAAAATAGGTGAACCATGCAATAAAATCAAAAAACAACCTATTTATTGTGAATTCGTGAGATAATCATCCTGCTTACATTTGAATATATTAAATGGAAATGAAAAGACCTGTGACGTAATGTGACATTGGCGGAATAAATAAAGCGTTATTTAATCTAGCTCGACTGACTTATAAATTCATATTTACAACCTAGTAACAATGAGACAATAACAATGACTCTTCATTTCATAAAGAACCTCTATCAACCTGTTTGACTTCAGTCCCCCAGAGCGTCAACTGCGACCAACAGAAGGAACAATAAGCCAATAATAACGCTGGGCTGCAAATGTCTCTTTGTTGGCGACGATGTTGGTGGACTATGAAGGGGAAGCTCTCCAGACGGAGGAAAACACTTCAGGCGCTCGCCATGGCGATCGCTCCCTCCCGCCGCTGAGGTGCAGCACGAAGACTCTTCAGCGTTTGTCTGATTAATCAACGACAACGTCTTTGAATTACAAAGCACTTTGAATTTCCATGTTGTTGAGATGTGCTACACAAAGAAATCTGCCTCTCCCTTTGTGGCCTCGTCTCCTGATTTACATCATCCCCACTGATCATTAACAAGGAACACTTCATCCTTCAGTTTATCACTGATATTAACACACGAAGGAACACTTCATCCTTCAGTTTATCACTGATATTAACACACGAAGGAACACTTCATCCTTCAGTTTATCACTAACGTTCATCATTAACACACGAAGGAATACTTCATCCTTCAGTTTATCACTGATATTAACACACGAAGGAACACTTCATCCTTCAGTTTATCACTAACGTTCATCATTAACACACGAAGGAACACTTCATCCTTCAGTTTATCACTGATATTAACACACGAAGGAACACTTCATCCTTCAGTTTGTCACTAACATTCATCATTAACACACGAAGAAACACTTCATCCTTCAGTTTATCACTAACGTTCATCATTAACACACGAAGAAACACTTAATCCTTTAGTTTATCACTAACATTCATCATTAACACACGAAGGAACACTTCATCCTTTAGTTTATCACTAACATCCAACATTAACACACGAAGGAACACTTCATCCTTCAGTTTATCACTAACATCCAACATTAACACACGAAGGAACACTTCATCCTTCAGTTTATCACTAACATTAACACACGAAGGAACACTTCATCCTTCAGTTTATCACTAACATTAACACACGAAGGAACACTTCATCCTTCAGTTTATCACTGATATTAACACACGAAGGAACACTTCATCCTTCAGTTTATCACAAACGTTCATCATTAACACACGAAGGAACACTTCATCCTTCAGTTTATCACTGATATTAACACACAAAGGAACACTTCATCCTTCAGTTTGTCACTAACATTCAACATTAACACACGAAGGAACACTTCATCCTTCAGTTTATCACTAACGTTCATCATTAACACACGAAGAAACACTTCATCCTTTAGTTTATCACTAACATTCATCATTAACACACGAAGGAACACTTCATCCTTTAGTTTATCACTAACATCCAACATTAACACACGAAGGAACACTTCATCCTTCAGTTTATCACTAACATCCAACATTAACACACGAAGGAACACTTCATCCTTCAGTTTATCACTAACATCCAACATTAACACACGAAGGAACACTTCATCCTTCAGTTTATCACTAACATTAACACACGAAGGAACACTTCATCCTTCAGTTTATCACTAACATTAACACACGAAGGAACACTTCATCCTTCAGTTTATCACTGATATTAACACACGAAGGAACACTTCATCCTTCAGTTTATCACTAACGTTCAACAGAAGGAACACTTCATCCTTCAGTTTATCACTAACATTCATCATTAACACACAAAGGAACACTTCATCCTTCAGTTTATCACTAACATCCAACATAAACACACAAAGGAACACTTCATCCTTCAGTTTATCACTAACATCCAACATTAACACACGAAGGAACACTTCATCCTTCAGTTTATCACTAACATTCAAGATTAACACACTTCATCCTTCAGTTTATCACTAACATTCAACATTAACACACGAAGGAACACTTCATCCTTCACTTTATCACTAACATTCAACATTAACACATGAAGGAACACTTCATCCTTCAGTTTATCACTAACATTCAACATTAACACACGAAGGAACACTTTATCCTTCAGTTTATCACTAAGATTCAACATTAACACACGAAGGAACACTTCATCCTTCAGTTTATCACTAAGATTCAACATTAACACACGAAGGAACACTTCATCCTTCAGTTTATCACTAACATTCATCATTAACACACGAAGGAACACTTCATCCTTCAGTTTATCACTAACATTCATCATTAACACACAAAGGAACACTTCATCCTTCAGTTTATCACTAACATTCATCATTAACACACGAAGGAACACTTCATCCTTCAGTTTATCACTAACATTCATCATTAACACATGAAGGAACACTTCATCCTTCAGTTTATCACTAACGTTCATCATTTACACATGAAGGAACACTTCACCCTTCAGTTTATCACTAACATTCATCATTAACACACGAAGGAACACTTCACCCTTCAGTTTATCACTAACATTCATCTTTAACGCGTCTGGATGTGGTTTCTTTGTACAGGAATGGGATAAATACGTAGTTCACAAAGCTGTCCGACAAATACAAAGTACAAAATGTACCTCTGAGATGAAAAAGAGCAAAACGTAAAATATTTACCTGTTTACATTTCTTTTCATAACAAACACCGTTTTCTTCTCAATGCAATAATTTGCAAAAAGCTCATTTTTGAGGTTTTTAGTCCAACACTTTTTCATGATCTCTTTTTACAACCCTCAAATTTAGAGTCATTAAGTGTATTACATGTTCATTTAATCACATATAACTACTTAACACAACACAGTAGAACTCCTAGTAGAAAGAAAGAAAAAGGGAGTCTTACCGGAGTATTTTTGTCTCTGGAGAAAACTGTAGTAGTGGTAATAGTAGTACTTGTACTTGTAGTATATCAAGCCGGATGAATCACAGCATCCTCACTAATCATTTCTAAGCAGACAGACGCGTCTTCTGATCCAGAAGAAGTAAAAACAGCTTCAGTCCTTCGGGTTCAGACATTTCTTTTTTTTTTCTTTCTATACAACATTTTCCGTCTCCAAGCAGAAAGCCTCCCATTGGTCTACAGAGGGTCACTACGTCATCGGTCCGCGCTGCGATTGGCTGCGAAGCCACGTCACTCACAGCTGTCCACGTGTGCACTTTCACTCCGCCTGCTTCCCCCCGCCCCTCCCTCCCCTCTCCCCCCCCCTCCCTCCCCTCCCCCCCCCCCTCCCTCCCGCCGGCCCAAGGAAACCGCTACTTTGCATCTCCTCCGTCACGTACGCCGTCTTCATCTTCCTCTTCCTCTTTAGGAGGCTCTGCGTCACGTGGTGACCTCCGGGTAAACAAAGCAAAACAACAACAAACGTATTTGTTTATTGATGTATTTATAAAACAAATATGCATTTATGCGATAAATAAATACACGAGTTTCTATCATATTTGTTTACTTTATTATTGTTTAGTTATGTATGTATTTGTTGGACCTCATTACTAAAAGAACATGAAGTGGACTTGAAAATTGACTCAATAACCATTCAGACATTCAGACATTTACATGTTTTATTATTATTTACACGTTATGCAACGACCTCTGTCTGTGTTCGTGGAGCATCATTACCGTTACCGCTGAGCTCCATCATGCTGCTGCCTTTGTTATTACGGGATTTGAATACCTTTGAATGTGTGTCATTACTGTGCAGCGTGAAGGTGAGCCGAGCGAAGACGCAATGGAACATGAAAGGTGTGTCAGTCAAAGGGAGCGACACATCAGTCCTACGAAGAGATGAAACGTAATTAAACTCATCCTAAACACGTTTATCGGCGCTGCAGATGAGCTCACGTTGGTGTCAAAGGACTAGATGGTCCAGGGTTTGTTGTTGTCTTCACATGGAGGCCGAAACTATGAAAGAGATTGACTCAAATGTCCCATGCAAAACCAAATGTAAAGTAATGGGAGCATGAGGACACGTGAGAGGTCAGAACATCAACACAGGTGGGAAGGGGGGAGAGTTTGAATACTTCCTCATTATAGTTCTGGCATCAACACTGCAACGAAAGAACAATAATGACGTCCATTAGTTTGAATATGCAAATTCTGTCTCACGAAGAGTCCGCAGCATCAACGAGACGAGAGAGACGAAGGTCCGTTCGTATTTTAAAGGTGATTTTAGTTTAATATAAGGAACCTGAGGCCAGGAGCAGAAGGTCAGAGGTGGTGTTAGGTCAGGTTATACATTTGGGAATTATCTCTTTATTCAAGTGTGAAAACAATGAATAAAAATGAATGCACACACTTGAGTTTTATGTGTATATTAATATATATTTCATCTTCCCTCTTCGTTAAATGAGAACTTTTGTATTTTGTTTTTGTAACAAAGGTAAAAAAAAAACAAATAAATAACAATGGAAATTAATTCTCTCTTTTATAATTATCCTTCATTAATTCCGTGTATGTCTGAACAAAACAAACGCAGGTGCAACGAATGAATCTTGTTGGTCTGATTACACAACAACTTTCTGTGCATTCTTCAACAACAACAAATACCTCATTTATGAAAGAGGCTCATATAAGCGGCTCATACTAACAAAAATGTGTCGTTTCTTTCGTTCTAAATTTGGGGCCCCGCGCACGAGGGCCACGCGCCGGAGGCCCTGAGATCTTCACACTTGGACGTCACAGCGGGAAGTAGAAAAGGAGTCCGGGACGAAGCCGAGGCCGGTCGCTGCACGCGGAGCCGCCGGGCGCCGTCAGCGGTGTCTGCGCAGCGAGAGCTGACGTCGCGCCGCGTGCTCCTCCTTCTCCACCGAGATGCGCCCGTCCGCGGAGTTCCTCCTCTCCTCCGAGAGCCTCCTCGCGTGACGCGCCGCCGCCTCGCCGTGGGGAGCTGGACCCCCCCGGGACGCCTTCGGCGAGCCGGAGACACGTGATCAGGAACAGTCGTCGGTGCAGAGTGACCTCATAGCGGTGCACGTCATGCACATCATGCACAGACATCATGGGGGGGGCGGGACATCATGCAGGGGGGGGGGCTGCCATGCAAAGGGCCTCTGCACAGAGCGACACGCAGGCTGATTCTACAGGAACTACAAGACTCTTTTATTGGTCCCTGTTTGTGGTCATTTTGTGTCTTTCTGTGTCACATTTTTCTCCTTGTAGTCCTTCCGTGTTTATTTGTAGTTCATTTTGATCCCTCTGTCCTTGTGAGTCTCTTCAACATGTGTGTGTCTTTTCTGTCAGCTGTTTTGCATCTCCTAGTGTTTCAGTGCTGGTCGGTACTTGGTGGTCATTTTGTGTCCCCTCGTGTCCTCCATGCCGCAGGGCGACCATGCAGCGGGGGGACGTGACCTCGTGCGGGGACCCCCGCGGGGGCGGAGTCTCACCTCTCGGTGGCAGCGGTGTGAACAGTGCGCCTCTCGAGCCGCTCCGCCGCTCCGCTTCATGTCCTCGTGACAGATCAGGCACAGCTTGTCTCTGTGGGCCTGTTGGGTAAAGAGAAGCGGGGACGTGAGACGGGGCGAGACGGGTGAGGCAGGAGAAGACGGGCCTCAACCCCACCACTCACCGGAGACGTGGCGCCGTCGTCGCGGAGGAGGAGCCTCCTCTCGAAGGACTCGGTGAGCTCGGGGATGGTGCTGATCCGGTTCTCCGGGACGGGCGGCTTGGAGTGGCTGCTGTCCACCGAGTCGGATCGGCGAACTCTCTGGTGGTTCCTCGCGTCCGTCCTGTCCTCCCTGGGCTTCGCGTGACTCGGGCCCGGAGCCATCGCCGCCGCGTGGAGGTGGTTCAGCCTCATGGCGTCCAACTGAGACTGTGGACACAAACAGGGACGGGACACGTCGTCGGGCCTCGGTCTCTGCTCAGAGGGACAGTCACTGTCCCATTTAAAAGACCACGAGGTGGAAAGGTAAAGACCTGAGGTGAGGGTATCAAAGTAGACACGTGGATAGAGAGACAGACTGACATGAAGACAGACAGGTGGATAGAGAGACAGACATGAATATAGAGAGACAGAGTGACATGAAGACAGGAAGACATGAATACAGAGAGACATGAAGACAGACAGAGAGATAGAGAGACAGACAAACATGAATACAGAGTGACAGATAGTGACATAGGGAGACAGACGGACATGAACACAGACAGGTGGATAGAGAGACAGACATGAATATAGAGAGACAGAGTGACATGAAGACAGGAAGACATGAATACAGAGAGACATGAAGACAGACAGAGAGATAGAGAGACAGACAAACATGAATACAGAGAGACAGATAGTGACATAGGGGGACAGACGGACATGAACACAGACAGGTGGATAGAGACAGACATGAATACTGAGAGACAGAACGAGAGACGGACTGATATAAAGACAGATGTTGTACAGACAACAGACAGTCAAACAGTGGACAGTGGACAGGCGGTGAGACAGACAGCCGAGCGTGTCTCTAGTGGTCAGATCACTGATTCCTGGTGGGCGGAGCTAATGTTCACGTTTCATAATTACATCTGCAGTTCTGCTTTGAGCCACACGGGGCAGCCCAGATGTTCTGATAATTATATAATATTCTAACATTCTAACATGTAGACGATGAACATTCTGTCTGTCTGATGAGAGAAAATGAACAGAAAACAGATCATCTGTAAACCTGAGAGTTTTTATTCACACGAACAACCTCCTCTCACATTGGAGATAAAATATGTTTTTGTTGGCAAATCGTTTGTAATTTGAATGTGGGTTCAAGTCGATCATGACGCAGCAGAGGCTGAGAGCTCATAACTTTTAGTTCCTTCCTTACTTTCCCCCACGGGGCCACTTTGGTTCACATCGTCCTCATAAATGTCCCGGCGTTAGAAGTGTCCATGTGTTTATGGATCGGGACACACGCAATCAAATGACCTCGTTGAAATCTGCTGGTGGAATCAAGCCTGGAAAATAAAACCTTTCCTAATGTCCTCATGTTCCCCATGGTTTCTTTTTCTTTGTAATTGTTTTGTGTTAGTGACACTTTAATGTTTGTTTATGTCTCTTAATAGTTGCTGTGTGTCTCTCATCTCGTTGCTTTGTGATCATATTGATTCACCTGCTGGCTGGTTTGTGTCTCTCCTGAGGGCCGGGATCCTTCTGGCCCCCTGGTACCTCCATTTTGACCCACCAGTGCAGCCGCCCTTGACCTCTGACCTCTCTACGTCGACCTCCTTCATGAATAAAGGCACCGCCGTTTTTTTTTTTTTCGTGCAACACGAACTGTTTGCAAACCAACGCTGACAGCTCATCAAAGTTTTTCATTCAAGACATTAAAAACAGATCAAAGACTAAACGTAAGCAGCTGTGCATGAAGCGGTCGGGTCGTCGCCGTGACGTGACTTCACTCGGCATGCGCGTGCACGTCTGTGTCTTCAGCAGACGTTGTTAGTCTGTGTGATGAAAGGTCAGGGCACCGGGGCACCGTACCGGGGCCACTCGCGTTCCGCGTCGCGTTACTGTCCCGTGCTAAATACGACCACGCTTCCCTGCTTCCTCCGCCTCGTTGCATCATCATCAAAGAACCGCACGCGACCATCTGTCCTACGTGCAGCCGATCCCTTACCGCCGTGGGGAGCGACGCTCTCCGATCTCCTGGCGCCGCCGCGGGCCTCCGGAGGCTGCGTTTCCTCTCCCCGTGGCGCCGGCCCTCGGCCCCGTGGCCCCAGTAGCTGCTCATCCACTTGGTGAAGTTGCCGTCGTCGTCGTCGTTGTCCGTGAGGAAGGTCGGCAGGAGCCTGAGGGCCATGGCGGCCCGGGGGAGCCCTCCTGCGGGCGGATGCTGAGCTCACTGGAAAAGCCGCTGATGCACGCGGTCCGCACGCCCCCTCCCGCCTTCCCGCCTTCCCGCCACAAGGCCGAGCCAACGGTCGGACCCCTTCGCAGCCTGCGGCCTCGTCTCACTGGAGCTCTGCTGTTCAGGGACGGTCCCAAAACAAAGCGCAGGGCTCTTCCCAGACCCTCTGTGATGTGTTCAATGTGGTGGGACGGTAAAGATGGAGGCTGGCGGGGACGAGGAGGAGGGGCTTGTTGCTCGGCAGCAGGGTGGCCGATGTGGACACGGCTTTGAATCTTTCCACCACAGTCGCGGGCCTCAGGGGACACAACCGAAACTCCAATGTCCCCATAGTTTCCGCTCGCTGAGCACATCAAACCTGTCGATAGTTATGGAGTGAGCAGCGCCGGAGGCTGTTTGCACGGCGGCCAGAGAGACGGAGCAGATGTTTTCATATTACGCTGTCAGGTTTACTGGCTTCCTGCCGTTGCTCCTGCCTCCTTTTCCAAATTTCCTCCAGTTCAACATTTTTGATCAGAATGCGATTTATTGTAAAGGTTTTCACACACATGGAATTTGTTTTGGTGGATTGGTGCATGTTGTAGAAATGCAAATTAAAAAAGGGAGCGTGTGTCACAAATATAAAAGTGAAGACCAATAAGAAAATATGTAAGAATAGAGAGATGAGATGTAATTTACACCTGAACGTAAACAAAATATCTCTCACAACCTGAACAGATGAACAATATTTGACTGGAAAATGAATAATTCATTGGATTGTAGATCCAGAGATATTAGATGAATGAACATAAATTGAGACATTTGGATTGATTTTATTATATTATTACAGATGAACTGTGTTAAATGTATGCAGCAAATTGATAATGTACCTACCTCAATCCCTTTTATTTAAAACATTTCAATTTTGTTTAGTTGTGTACTAGAGGATCAGACTCCACAATAAATCACGTTAAATCCAACTTTCTCTTCGGTATGTAGATCACAAATACTCTTTGGAAGCCAGACCGACCATAACTTGAAAGAGATCAAAACACCCTGCAGCATGTGAAGACCATCTGATTAGATGATCAAAGGGGGTGGGGGGGGCATTTGTCTCCATGGTAACAGGAACAAACACTTGAGACGGGCGACGCTAACAACAGCAGATACACGTTGAGACCTGCAAATCGTCACCTCCTGCAGCCCACGTCTCCCAAAGAGCAGAGGCACGAGGACCTGGAGCAGCTAAAACATGCATTTCACAGGGTTTAAAAAGCTGCATGTGTTCTATTGTACACTCTGCTACATATACATACTATACTAATACAACTAGTAGTAGAGATCGGACATGAAACCGTGTGGGAGGTAACGTGTATATTTGAATTGGACATTGCATAAGACAAAAAATACCCAGCATTCAGTGCAAGTTAACAGTTTACATTATGGATTCCCTGAGGGAACAAACTTAATATCAATACACACATCAAAACAGCATGTGTGAGTGCAGAATGTGTTTCAACCAATTTATGAATTGCAAACACAATTTTCATACAGTGTAAAAAGGTAATAAAGAGCTATGAATCTGAATGACTGAAAAGGAATCTTCTTATCTTCTCAAACTTTATGCTGCAGCACAGTGCAAAATCTGACATAACATTTCTTTTCATTTGTTGATAAATTGGATAAATGAATAATCCTAATATGCAACTAAGTAATTTATCAAACCAACGTAATCCAGAAAAAAGTGGAATACTCCTCCCTTAAATGCAGTAGAAAACTCAAGTAAAAAAGCCTCTTATTTGTTCATAACTACTGCAGTAAATCTATTTCCTCCACCAGCTGAACGCTGTTGACTTTGAAAGCATCGTTGCTGGTGTGTTTGAGGACACGTGGCCCCCGGCAGTAATCGATCACTTGGTGAGAGCCGTGAACTGGGACACGAAGCAGGCTGAACTTGGCAAAGACACAAACACACAATGAGAAAATCACACCTCACCACTCATATGAACAAAATCCACGTCGATCAGTGTCAAACGCTGGAAAAAAAGCTGTTTCAAAATATGTAATGTCATCGTCGTGCACAACAGTAACATTTTTTTAAAGTCAAAATACCAAAAAGGTTAAAAAAAAATGCCATGGAAAAAAAGGTAAAAAAATATTAAGTCGAAAAGTGTTACAAAAAACAAGTTAAAAATATTAGCTCCGATTTTTTTTTCAAAGTCTAAACACTAAAAAGGTAAAAAAAAGAAGAAAAAAGCTATAAAAATATATGCAAGGTCGAATTTTGAAAATGAAAAGGTCAAAAAATGCCATCAAAAATACAAGAATGTAAGGTCGAAAAGAAAATTCAAAAATAAGTTCAAATATGTTAGGCTGAAAAATGTTTTGATACAAAATATGTGAGGTCGTAAAATGTTACGGGGAAAAGTAAAAATATATTAGTTAAAAAATGTTTTGAAAAAAGTAATTGTATACAAAAAATCTAAATATATTTTGAGAAAATATGCACATTTAAAAACGTTTTGAAGAAATGTCATTAAATAATAATAATTTATTTAATTGGAGACACATCTATTTTTTCGAGTAATCCTGTTACACATTGGTACAGTAGATGGCGCTGCGCCCCTTAAAGTCAGTGTTGCAATCCCACAGAAACCGCGAAGAAGATACACTATTTGGACTACAAACTGCTAGTATCGTACTACAAGTACACACAACCCCGCGGATCGTCCTCCGGTATCCCGTGAGCCCCTCGGTGAGTCCGTGACCTCGGCAGCACAGGAAGAAGAACACGCCGCGGCGCCCGCTCACGCTGTCCCGTTGGTGGTAACTGGCTGGCTAACTATCGCTCGGTTGTAGATCATGGCTGCTTCCAAGCCAGTCGAGCCGCAGTCCGGGACCGGACTCCCCCGCTGGCAGCTGGCCCTGTTGGTCGGGACCCCGATAGTCCTGGGGGTCGGGGCGGTGTACCTCTGGAACCGCGGCCGGACGAAGGACGGCAAGCGGAACGGGGAGCGCAAGACGCCAGAAGGCAGCGCCAGCCCGGTGCAGGGCCAAGACGGCGCACCCCCCGCTAGCCGAGAGCAGGAGAACATGGTAACGTTACCGGGATGGCTACGTCCTCCTCTCATTAATGTCACGGTCCCGCGAGTGTCCCCATCGGCCTCGGCGCCCCGCAGGCACGTTACCGAATTAACGGGTCATTTACATCAAAGTGCCGTCAAGGACACCGGCTGTCAGTGACAGCTACGCTCAGCGGCGAGGCGGCGGATTAGCCAGCGTTAGCCGCTAGCCTAGCTAGCTAAAGTTGGCTAACCTAGCTAGCTATCAGCTAGCCGCTAGCTAGCTAACGCGCTCCAGTGTTAAAGCAAAGGCACGTTTGACACAACGTTACGCGTCTTCTGCTAAACGACTTTATGTCACATGCATATGTGTATGTGTATATATATAATTACAATAGTCCGATTCACCAAATGTTGTAATTATAAAATACTTTCTATATCAACCGTACACACTGATCAACCTTCGTGTAAATCCACGCACACTGTCTTATTTATATTCATCCATGCGCGTGCACTAATTGAGCAGCACAACGGTCCGCGTGCACGTGGACGTGTTATTAAAGATACGTGTGTTGCTCATTGGGGATTTTTAATAAAGGTTAATATAATATTTCTGTAGGTCTGGCATGTGTTGACTCCTCTCATAACTTCCAAACGTAATATCAAATATATGGACCTTTTATAAACCTTATTATTTCAAGAGCTGCCCACGTCTTACATCATTAGTCCACTTCAAATATTTCTTAATTCATTTAGTTATGTTTGTCATGTTGAATGATTTATTGATAAGAAATGTATGCAAACATCTTTAACTACTGTTAATAATAACCTTTATCCATACGGAACCTTTTTGAAATCCCACTTTACAAAGTGCTTTGACAGACAAAGCAAAGAAAGAAACTCAAATTGAACCCTGATAAAACAGATTGCGCAATAACTAATGCATCAAATTCATTTATTATTATTATTTATTATTGAATTTCTGTGATTTTTGTTGTTGTTGGGAAACGTATTGTTTAACAGACCTGTAAAGTCTGTATCGGCGAGCAATTAGTTGTTAAAAACATATTAGTTGTTAGTCATTTATGAATATCTTTTGTATGATGAAAGTCCTAATTGTTATTACGAGGTCATGAATGTGAGAAGCAGAAAAGAAGCAAGTGTTTTCCCTGACAGTCCCTGACTTCTTGTTCTCAACCCGCTCATCCAGAGTCCGTTGGATCGAGCCCAAGCAGCCAAGAACAAGGGAAACAAGTACTTCAAGGCCGGCAAGTACGAGAACGCCATCCAGTGCTACACGGAGGCCATCGGCCTCTGCCCCACCGAGCAGAAGAACGACCTGTCCACGTTTTACCAGAACAGAGCGGCAGCCTACGAGCAGCAGGTGGGTTCCGCCTGACGGTTGTGAATCGATGAAATACACACCTGACGCGCAGCAACGGCTCCCTTACGAGGGATGTGCACGTCGGCGTTGTGTCCGTAATGAGATGTTTGGGTGTTATTGATGTTGCAGTTTGGGACACTTTGTCCCTCTCTAAATGTCTCCAGAGAGATTCACATCCATGCAGGGGACTCAAATGTCTTCACACCTTAATGCAGCGATCAGCTGGTCAATGAGTTGCAGGTTCTTTACTAATCATTTCCAACCTTTCCCCCTTCGTGTTTGACTGAGGGGGTTTTCCACAGATATTATATAAGATTCTTCTCAAAAGTCAGTGTTTTACTACAGTGGATGGAGTGAACGCTACGCTCACGCTACATATAACTGATGTTATTCATCTATTCTTGAAAGACACCAGAGCAAATTCACAAAACCAGCCAGTTTACCTGACAGGGGACGGCTGCCTCTGAATCGGTCCCTTAACTATCAGTCACACAATGTCCCTGCAAAGATCAAAGATAACAGATTTAGATTCTTTCAGATGTATAAAAAAAGTCCACATCAGAACATCACGTGGCTCCATCTGATGTAGTAACGCACGGATGCTCTGGAGAAACACTTTCACATCACTGCTCCAACTAAAAGAATCGCGTTTGTGCTTCCACGCGGATGCTGTTCGGTTTATTACTTTTGTATCTTGGCTTCATTTTGAAGCCTTCACTGCTGTTGCCAAAGCTTCGTACAAACGGATGAAATGAAACTGCCGCTGTTACTCTCATCGTAGATGAAATGGACAGAAGTGGTTCACGACTGCTGTCAGGCCGTGGAGATGAATCCTCGCTACGTGAAGGCCCTGTTCAGAAGAGCCAAAGCGCTGGAAAAGCTAGACAACAAGAGAGAATGTCTAGAAGGTGGGAGACTTCTTTCACTTAACTCGCAATGCATTTCTTTTCTTTTAACGTGCTGCGCGAGCGTTATTCACGGCGCGTTTTTGTTTGCCTGCAGACGTCACAGCGGTTTGCATCCTCGAGGCCTTCCAGAACCAGCAGAGCATGTTGCTAGCGGACAAGGTGCTGAAGCAGCTGGGGAAGGAGAAGGCCAAAGATAAATACAAGGTACGTCGTCCACCCTGTGCCCCGTTATCACTGCTGGGCTCAGCCCCCCTTTTTCTGATACCAGGTCCTTTTCCCGCTGAAGATAGCGCCACCTTTAGTGTGTGTGTGTGTGTGGGGGCCGCCTCATCTTTCAGACCCGTTGTAGGGCGGCTGTTTTAATGAGGATCAACAACAAAAAAAGCATGCGAGAAGTTTGCCTTCAGGACTCTTGTTTCGGCTAAAAACCTTCTTGGTTACGTTTTGGCAAATCATAGACAGTATATAAGAAATGTTCGCAATCATCGGGTACCGAAATCGCTCCGCCCTAAAGCAAACACTCCTTTATCGGATGAAGTCCGTGAAGGATGTCCCAGGTCATGCTGTGACCAATCAAATCTGCAGCGTTTTAACTCCAGCTTCTGCTATCGGCTCAGCCCGCTTGGAACGTCGGCCAATGTGGTGTGAAAAGAAGCACCAGGTTCTATCCACAACTTCTGCAGGCAGAGAACCGAAGAAGAGCGAGCGGCGCAGTGGACGTTCCGCATGAGGGACGTGTGATTCTTTACTGTTCGTCTCACTGTGAACTCGCCTTCGTCTTCTTCTTTAGAACCGCGAGCCGATGATGCCTTCGCCTCAGTTCATCAAATCCTACTTCAGCTCCTTCACCGATGACATCATCTCACAGCCGCTGCAGAAGGGCGAGAAGAAGGACGAAGACAAGGACAAAGAGGGCGAGGCGGCTGAGGTCACTGAGAGGTCAGACAGGCTTTCTTTTATGAATTGAAGCTTTGTAATCTTGAGGAAAAAAACAAAATCCACCAGATGACAAAAAATATATCAGATTTAACTGTTTCCCGGTGAAAAGTATTCAGCAATTTTAAACAAAGTATTCACTTCTGATCGGCTCCCTCGCGCCTTCAGCTCCGGGTACCTGAAGGCCAAGCAGTACATGGAAGAGGAGAACTACGACAAGATCATCAGCGAGTGCACCAAGGAGGTCGACTCCGGGGGCCGATACACCGCGGAGGCCCTGCTGCTGCGGGCCACCTTCTACCTGCTGATCGGAAACGCCACCGCCGCCCAACCCGACCTGGACCGGGTGATCACCATGCAGGACGCCAACGTGAAGGTACGGACTGGTACTGGGTGCCGGACAGGCGGGGCTGTAGACTGGCAGCGTGTTGCTAACGCGCCGTGGCCTTAGTGAGGCGTCTCGCACGTCTTTGTTTACCCGTCCGAGGTGTTTTCCAGCTACGAGCCAACGCTCTGATCAAGAGGGGGAGCATGTACATGCAGCAGCAGCAGCCCATGCTCTCCACGCAAGACTTCAACATGGCCGCCGAAATCGACACGAGCAACCCCGACGTCTACCACCACAGGGGCCAGGTGGGTTGACCAAGTTAAAGGTGCAACGTGTAAGATGTTACCTGAGGAACATTCAACGGATGAATACTACTATGAGGAGAATGTGAAGAGGTTACAGAGATGGTGTCCGCTGGCGTCTAGCACGCTGTCTTGATGTGTTGGTCTAAAGTCGATCTTCCCTCGCAGCTGAAGATCCTGCTGGACCAGGTGGACGAGGCGGTGGGAGACTTCGACGAGTGCATCGTGCTGAGACCCGACTCCGCTCTCGCTCAGGCCCAGAAATGCTTCGCTCTGGTCAGTAGTTCGGCCGGAGATCTTTCTTTTTTTTTTTTGAGAAGCGCTCCGCTGCCTCCGGATGACGCGCTGAGGTTCTTGTTCTTGTGTCCTTCAGTACAGACAAGCGTACACAGGAAACAACCCGTCTCAGGTCCAGACGGCCATGGACGGCTTCGAGGACGTCATCAGGAGGTTCCCCAAGTGTGCCGAGGGCTACGCTCTCTACGCTCAGGTGCAGGGCCAGAAACCGCCCTTTTGGCCCGTTTGAGCCGCACAGTTCAGACGGGAAGCAGCGGCTACATGTCTTGTTCCTTCGGTGTCTTTCAGGCTTTGACCGATCAGCAGCAGTTTGGGAAAGCGGACGAGATGTACGACAAGTGCATCGTGCTGGAACCAGACAACGCCACCACATACGTCCACAAGGGGTGGGTCACGGTTCCATCGTACCTCGTTGTTTTGAGTCACGGGTCATTGGGCAGAGAAAATCCGGTTTTACTGAACAGAGCCTGAACGCATCATACAGGTCCTCTTTAGTGGTGTTGTAAACAAACCGCCTGTTGTTAAATGTTCAATACGTTTCCAGTTTATTACAGCTTCAATGGAAACAAGACCTTGACTTGGGGCTTGAACTCATCAGCAAGGCCATCGAAATTGACAACAAATGTGACTTTGCTTATGAGACCATGGGAACCATCGAGGTTCAAAGGTGAGCTGAGCAACCTCCACACCGATGTCACCTGGTGTCTCTCTGGGTTGCCCAGGTAACCGCAGCGTCTCTTCTCCTTCCAGGGGGAATCTGGACCGGGCGATAGACATGTTCAACAAGGCCATCAACCTGGCCAAGTCCGAGATGGAGATGGCCCATTTGTACTCGTTGTGCGACGCGGCGTACGCGCAGACCGAGGTGGCGAGGAAGTACGGCCTGAAGCCGCCGACGCTGTAACGCCTCGCTTGGATTCCCGTCGCCAAACTGGACCTCCGTCGCTCCACCCAACTACGTCAACATGCAACTTCGCTTCTGGTTTGCAAAAAAAAAAAAAAAAAGTACTGGATGATGAAAGGAAAAAGTAAGACCCCTGAGATAATAGATATATATAAATAAACAAATGTGTTTACATCACATCAAAGGGGGTTTCAAGCCTTTTTGTTGCCCAGACACTTACATGGAAGTCCATGTATTCCTGTCTAAATTAATAGTAACTATGCGACATGTAAGTGAACTGAAACCTGCCCAGTTTGTTGAAAACTGACTCTTTTAAATCTACAGAGATACTTTGAGAGCTTTACGTAGTTTGAATGTTCACTCGTTAATTTTTGCGGATCTAAAGTGTTGATGTTTCTGTTTTTCCCTCCTGTCATGTGTAACTACGCTATCGGTTCTGAATGCAAGATTAAAAGTATAGTCCAACGTGAAATGTGTGTTTGTAATGCTGGAGTTGTTCCCATGGATACGGGGCTACAGAGAGGTTTAGTTTTTTTTTTTTTAATCATGGGACGGCCTGTTTCCTTATTTTCACCACCTCGGTGCAGCATGCTCACTCTATGAATACGTGCACGTGCGACGCTCGTGCATCTTGAACACTAGGAAAACCCAACGAAGGCCGACTGTTTGGGGGAAAAAACACTTTTGATTAGAAAGAAAACACGTCTTTAGTTTTTTGGAAATGTGATTTTTGAATTGCGTCTTGTGTCAGAACATAATGTCACAAGGGATTGGATATTCAGTGTTTTTTTTTCTTAGCTTGTTCTTAATAGGTTTTTTTTTCTATTGTAAATGTTTATTTGTCATGTCTCATTTGACAGAGCAAGAGATTGGTTTTATTTTTCTGTCCTTTTCAGATTTATATTCTCATAACAAGCCTTATTGTTTCTAATCTCATGCATCTTTTGAGTATGAAGCGTCCGACCTTGTTCTCAAGTAGCATCCCTACTTTGTATGAATGGAAAATAAAATCAGCCACCACTGCTAAATGTTTGTAATGTTTAGAAAAATACTAATATTCTTTGACGGGAATTCATTTGGCGCTGGTTACGGACACATTTTCCCGAACGTGTGGCGAACGCTTCGTTCCAGCTGTTGACAACTTCTCCATGAAACCTTTTGAGAATCAAGCTGCAAGAATGTGACGTAATAATCAGCAGATAACTACATAATATTGGCTGTTCAATTGAAACGACACTGACGTTCATCAATATTTGTGGGGACCAAAGTGAAAGCGAATCCCTAATAAAGATATAATTCCTGGAATGAATTTTGATTGCGGGTTTCCTTGTTTTTTTTGATTTTCTGTTAATGACTAAAAGTAGAAACTTTAAAATACAAATGTGGAGCTGAATAGTACGTCTCCTTTCAGTGTGGACTGCCTGCTTAGTATTTCTATTACAAATATATTTACATGTTAATACATTTATTGTAGCTAATAATAGTCAGAATAAAATACGAGTAATATCAACACATGTAATATCTAGACATCCGATCAGTCACGCGCTAAAGTGGCTCATCGGTGACATCGATCAGCGAGGCGTTGTGCGACACGTCGGCCGTGTTTACGGCACGTGACGTGTCTCCGTCAACACAACGATGGCGGATGCCGCGGAGGAAGCGCTTCAGGGCAGCTGGTGAGTCCCTTTGCTGCCTCGCCAGCTCCGCCGAAGGCGTTTGTCTCGGTTGTCAAACAGCTCCGCCGCGTTGGCCCGACGGTACGTGACGTGGAGAAGCTAAAGACGTGTCGGCTGGCGGCGGATGCTGACCCGAAAAACCGGCCCGGACGCCGTCAACGCTGCCGCTCGGCAGCTAGCCGGCTAACGTTAATTAGTTGGCTCAGAAAAGGCAGCAGCGCAGTGAGTGGAAGATGGACACGAGGTTTCAATTAAGAGCCGCCGACAATGTTTTGTGTTTTTATTTCTATTTGCCTTACTTTTATTTATCGCATCAACTCGTTTAAAGGCAAAGCTTAAGCTAACAACGGCTAGCTAGCGGTAGACAGCCGGTGTTCTGTCGAGTTCTGCTTCCCTTTAAACCAGAACCCGACCGTTCCTGTCACGTGACTGCGCTGCGACTTGAGTAGCGACGCATTGAGTTCCTGCTTTCGTGTGTGTTTGTATGAATATATGCGTAAATATTTGTGGAATTAACTTTTTATATGTGGGGGGGAGAGAGAATGTAGGCAGTATATGTGAAATGTAAATAAATAACGGATCATAATGCGGGAAGCATCTGTCGGTCATTCTGGGTCCGACGTGTTTAGAGTGACATTTATATTCATGGCTTCTTAGTGTTTCAGAGAAACCATCGCCTTGGTCTCAGTCCACTGACGTTTCTTTAATTCATTTTTATATCATATTAATGAACACAGGAAACTCTGTTTTACCAATTTTGTTGATTGAGGCCGGACTCAGCTCACAAAATATGAATTTTTCATGGATACATGTCACCCATAAGAAAGCTTGTCTTTGCTTGTATGAATATTTCCAACTTGTGTGTGCCTGGCCCTCCTCAGGGACCAGGATCTGGCCGAGGCTCTGGACTCGGGCGGCTCCGACATGGAGATGGAGCGAGGCATCAACCAGGACAAGGAGCACTCTGCTCAGCACAGGGCCAAGATGTGGAAGGTGAGAAGAAGCCCGACTGACTGCTGTTTAAAACATATACACGTTTATTAGTTAGGAGGAGGAATGCTGCTGGGAGTGGAAAGGCTGAAAATAAATGACCTTTCCCAGACAAGTCAACAAACTGGAAAGACCAGCGTCTCCGGCACAGATAATATGAATGCCATGTCTGTGCGACACACCCGCATTCATGACATCACTTTGGATTAAAAACAACATACCTGCGACATATTTTAAACCTCATTCATGTGGACGAACTCCGGTCGGTTCGACGTTGGATGAGCAGCAAACACCTGTTCATCCCTTGCTGTTAATACTTTAGAGTAATGGTGGTGCTGTTTGTATTACAAAAACATGGTGGCAATGCAGGCTTCTGTTGAGGTCATTTTCACTTCTCAGAACAAGGGAGTTGTTGTTGCTGCTTCCTCCATTGTTTGTTCTCGTTTGACATTTATAACCACTTTATAGGCAGAAACCCGTGTGCTACTTTGTTCTCTTCTGTATCGACATCCAAAGCATAAACCAACCAGCTCGTAAGTGGTGCAGCAGGGCTTCTATTTGTTATCTGCTAAATGAATGAAGCTATTTGATTTGGTTAATAAGGTTTTTAGGCAGATTGCAGAGGCTCCTGTTTCATTCGGCTGAATATCACGTCCGCCCGCGCGGCGACTTCCCCGCGGATCAGATCTTCACGAGTGCAGCAGAAGTCCGCTCGGCTGACTGCACGTCCGTCTTGTCCTCTGCGCCGCTTTTGACTTCCCGTTTCCTCTCGTCAGATCGCTCTAAATGTCTCCGGCAAAGGAGACAGCCTGTCTCCATGGGACGGCGTCCTCGATTTACCGGAACAAACCGTCATTCACAACCGCAGCCAACAGCTGATCGGTGAGTGAGCTCTCCTCTGCGGCGCGCTCTCCCACGAGCGAGCCGCCGGCGCAGGTTCGGATTTAGCGTTTAAAGCATCAACGTTACGAACGAAGCCCCAAACGGCCTTTTACTGCACCGTCGGCGTTAAACCTGCGATGAGCTCCTTCTGCATCCTGTTTGTGACTTTGCTTTGCTTTCGGTTCCTGCGTTAAGACCAGCTGGACGTGTCGGAGGAGGAGAGGCGCGACACGGCGTGCGACGTGGAGTCCGTCATCACGTTCTACTGCAAGTCGCGCAACATCTCCTTCAGCCCCGAGATGAGCTGGCCGCATCTGCTCAAACCGCTGCTGGGGCTCCAGCTCCCGCGCAGCGACCTCTACAACTGCTTCTACGCCGTCATGAACAAGCACATCCCCAGGTGAGCGCCGCCCTCTGCCCCCCCCCCGTCGCCCCGCTGACCTCGCGGTTCAGGAATCGGCGGAATCGGCCGCGTTGGTTTTTGACGCGGAGGGCTGACTCGTTCCAATCCGTCTCTCAGGGACTGCGTAGCGAGCGGCCGGCCCTTCCACCTGTACAGACTTCTGCTCCAGTACCACGAGCCGGAGCTCTGCTCCTTCCTGGACACCAAGAAGATCACGCCGGACTCCTACGCCATCAACTGGGTTCGTCCCTTCGCCGCGGCTGCCGCTCGTCCCGGCCGCCGTGACCCCCCCCCCCCCGTCTGAAACCCCCCTGTGTTTCCTTTGTAGATGGGCAGCCTGTTTTCCAGCCACTGCCCCCCCGACGTCACCCAGGCCCTGTGGGACTGCTACTTCCGGCTGGCCGACCCCTTCCTCATCTTCTTCCTCATGCTCATCATCCTCGTCAATGCCAAGTACGCGTCCGCTAACAGGCCGCGGGCTGGGAGGCCTCGGCTGTGATTTCTAACGCGTGTCTTTGTCTTGTTTTCCTTAGAGAGGCCATTCTCTCACAAGAAGGAGACAGCAGGGAGGACATCATCAGTAAGTCGGCTCGAGCTGTGCGGCGTTAGGATCCGATCCGTTCGCTTTAATGCCGTCGTCAGGCCGCACGTCACTGCGGAGCTGCTGAACAAAAGTATCTGCTGTTAAACGAGACTTCTCTGTCACAGAGATGCTGGAAGAGTCTCCTTCTCTTCTGGAATCGGAGGACGTTGAGGATTTGTTTTCTCTGGCTCAGTATTACCAGAGCAAAACCCCTCTGTCTCTCAGGAAGGTAAATGTCTTCTGTTCGTGTGGGATGCACAGAGTAGTGATGTCACACACACACACACACACACGCATTGTCTCAGAAGCCATCGTTGTGCGTTTGCTGTTTCCCGCCCTGATAGATGAACCAGAATCTGTTTGGTAGCAGCCTGGTGGCTCTGAAAGAAGAGGACACTGATCTGAGTCAAGCGTTGTGTCTCCCCGTGTCCGTCCCCGAGATCCTGCAGGCCAACCAGCTGCAGCAGGTCAGTCGCCACGTGAGGAGAGAGCGAGAGAGACGCAGTGTCACCGTGCCGGAGGGACAGCGGTTTATGCAACACGCGGCTTTCTCTAAAGCATCTGAATGTTTACGTGCAACAGCTGATGTGTAGAACGTCTCGTCTTGTCACTCACAGGACGGCGTGCGTTTCTTCGTGGTGGACTGTCGGCCCGCGGAGCAGTACAACGCCGGTCACCTGTCCACGGCGTTCCACCTGGACTCGGACCTGGTGAGAGGAGACGCCGCCGTTGATGCCGCGCGACCTGGACGTTTACCTCCCGAGTAACGCGCGTTCTCCTTCCCTTCTCCCGCTCTCAGATGCTGCAGAACCCCTCCGAGTTCGCCCTCTCCGTCAAGTCCCTCCTGGAGGCGCAGAAGAACTCGCTGGAGTCGGGCTCGGTCGCCAGCGGGGAGCACCTGTGCTTCATGGGCAGCGGGCG
Source organism: Gasterosteus aculeatus (assembly GCF_964276395.1). Classification (NCBI taxonomy): domain Eukaryota; kingdom Metazoa; phylum Chordata; class Actinopteri; order Perciformes; family Gasterosteidae; genus Gasterosteus; species Gasterosteus aculeatus. Next base: position 21,210,019 of record NC_135695.1, on the reverse strand, counting down.
GGAGGAGGAGGACATGTACATGAACATGGTGCTGGCGCACTTCCTGCAGGTCAGCGCGCCCGACGGGAAAGCGCCGCCATTCCCATCGGCTGTTGTCATACATCTGCTCCGCGCTCGGCTTGTGGTTCTGGCTAATTTAAGGTTTCCTGTTGCAGAAAAACAAAGAATATGTCAGCATCGCTAAAGGGGGATTCATGGGTGAGTAGATGAGGATAAATAATGTGGCATTGTTGACATTTTTTTATTAAAAAAAACCACCAACCTGAGATATTACTGCCGATCCACAGTATTTTATTCAAAATGATGAATATATTTTATATTCTGAAATGATATATGGTTTTTATGTTTAAAACACTTTTAAAACGGGGGGTGAGATTAGCACCGACTGGACTGTAGAAGCCTCTTGAGAGACGAGTGTGTTTCAGCCCTTCAGAAGCACCTGGTGGACATGAACATCGAGGGCCTGGACTCTTCCTACCTCCACTGGATCGTCAGCACATCTGGATCCCACGGCGGCCTCAGCTCCGCCGATGTAAGTCTAGGCGTTTTGTGAACGGTTACGCCGAAGCTCTCTCGCCGAGCGGCGATTAACGGCGGTCCGCTCCGCCCTCAGGGAGAGCTCGGCGGCGCCGCCGACGGGAAGGGCGTCAAGTCTCTGGTCAACAAGATGACCTTCGCGCTGAAGACCAAGTCGGTGAACGTCAAGGAGAAGATGATCAGCTTCATCGAGAACACCTCCACCCCCGTAGACAGGTGAGACCCCCCCCAGGTTTTTCTGCTACAGCAAAGAGTATTTTATGGGTTTAAGAAGTCCGTCATTAGTGATCAGGTGCAGCCTTTTGTTACGCAGCAGAAACGTCTCACTGGCCTTGTTGTGTGTTTTAACGGGAGCTCGCCTTGTGCCCTGTCCCACGCCAGAATGTCTTTCAATCTGCCGTGGCTAGAGAAGGTGGCTGCACATCGGTAAGAGACCTCGAGGGGCGGGGAGACGGTCGTCACAGTGACGCATGCTGAGCATCTCCCTCTCGTGTAGCAGCCGGGAGACGCTGGAGACCCGACACACACACACACACACACACACACCTCATGCTTTCCGACTAGCCGAGGTGTTTCTCTGCTGCCGTCGGTCAGCGAGCGTCTTCAGATGACAGCCGCTCGCGGCGCTCTGCAGCCCCGGGTGTCATACGCGGACTAATCCGCCTCTGAATGTCTCGTCTAACCTTCTCCTTACATCTAACAGCGGGCGGTGGGTTTTTTTGGGGGGGGATAAACGAGGTCCCCATCCCTGTTTGTGGGGCAGCTTTGCACTTCGGTTCCTGCGCGTCCTGCGCTCGCTGCTGAGGCGACGCCACAACAAACCACCGTGTTGTTTCCTCGTCTAGACACGTGAGCTGCAGCGACCGCGTCGGCAAAGCGTACCGAGGAGTGAAGCCCGTCTTCAGCATCGGTGACGAGGAGGAGTACGACACCGGTGAGCTGGGAACACGGAGCGTATAGCCGTATAACCTGGAGGGTTTTCTTCTTCATCACGACGCCTGGTCGTTATAACGATTTCTTCAGGTTATGAATGAAGGATGCATCTATCTATCTATAAGAAAGATACCCTATTAGAACAATGTATTATCAACATATCCTGTTTTACATGTTGAGAGATGTTTTTAATTAAAACAATAATGGTTTCACATTCTGATGACATTTACAAGAACGAAACATGTACCTCCCCCCCTCCTCCCTCCTCCCGCCAGATGAGATCGACAGCTCGTCCACGTCGGACGACGACCGGAAGGAGATCGTGAACATCCAGACGTGGACCAACAAGCCAGACGTGAAGCATCACATTCCCTGCAACGAGGTGAAGGAGACCGGTCACATGTTCCCCAGGTGAGCCGCATTTGAAGCAGAGTGTCGTTGAACTTGTTTGGACGCGGACGAGGACGTGACCGCGTTTGTCCCGGCAGCCACCTGTTGATCACGGCCACGCACATGTACTGCCTGCGGGAGATCGCCTCGCGCAAGGGCTTCGCCTACATCCAGTCCAGACAGCCGCTGAACTCGGTGGTGAAGATCACGTCCAAGAAGAAGCACCCGGAGCTCATCACCTTCAAGTTCGGCACCAACAACTCGGCCGGCGTGGAGATCTCGGCGGTCGAGAGGTGCGGACTTTTGTTTGTGGCGCTACTAAAATGATGCCTTTTTTAAAGGTGCAATGGAACTTCTTTTTGAAATGCAGTTATTTCCTTTTCCGTTTGATGAGAAGATCGATGACTAATAGTTTGTAGGTTCATATTTACCTCACAGGAGTGGTACAAATGGGTGTCAAACTTTCCCTTTAAGTGCTTTAACTTGGCTCCTCTTTCCCTCCTCCAGATATTTGATACCCAACGCTGGCGACGCCACAAAGGTCATTAAGCAGCAGATCATGAAGGTCCTCGACGCTCTGGAGAGCTCGTAAAGACGGGGGCGCAGGGGGGGCGGGGACACAAACTGTAAGGAGAGTCTCTGAAACCCTCTGTCCCGCTGCACCCCCCCCCCCCCCCCCCCCGCCGCCGGACAGAACCCGTGCAGTGTGGCCCGGGAAGCCCCGTCTGTCGGTGTGTTTTCGGACGCGGGCGGACTGTGTGTAGAAACACTTTGGTGCTCCTCCGGTGGTCCAACATCCTCTCGCGTTAACTGAAAATAATATCGGTTGTCCTGTATGTGTTCTTCAGTTTGCTTTTTCAATGCAGTGCAATTCTTCTCTGGCGACCTGCATCTGGCCGTAAGGAGCGTGGGGACGACCCGCTCAGCCCCCACAGGACGGCGCTTTTGTCTTAAAGGGAGACCGGCGCTCTGACTCCTCCGCCGTCGGTGTTTTACTTCACAGCGGTTTGTAGAAACGGGGAAAGAATCTTATCGTTTTCATTTCAGAATCTTTGCACCTCTTTACCTTTTATGTCAGACAAGGAACTAAATACACCAGACTCCATTCACGAAGGCAGTGATTATACAGAGAGGGTTGACTGATCTACTCATGTATCCATCATCTGTTAGTGTTTGTGTGACTTTAAAGAATCTAAACTAAGCCTTTTAAAACACTACAGTCACACATTAACCAGCCGGTGGCTTCAGCAGTAGATCAGAAACTCCAGTCTTCTCAGAAGTAAAATTGTTGTTTTTGTGAATGGAGTCTGGTGTGTTTATAGAGGTCATAGAAACCTGCTTCATGAAAGGTAAACAAGTGAAAAGATTGCGTATAGCGTTCACTTAAACTGATATATATAAATCAGTTTATGTGTCTGAACTACGTCCACAGCAGAACATCACTGCTCCATCTCGTGTAGAACGACACCGACTGTGGAGGAGAAGCTCTCTCCAAAGGATCCTTCCTTAACAATCCCCATTCTGACCCGTTCTGCTGTAAACGGCCGCAGCTCGGTGTCTCGCTTGACCTCTCGGATGCGTTTAAAGCCGATGTAATGATCACGCTTCTAGTTAGGAAGTGACCACGAGTCATTCAGCTCAAATATTAACATCTTCTGGCCTGTGACAACCTCCTGCTTCTCACCCGGTTCATGTTAGGTTCAAGACATCCCGTGAGAATCTGGGGATGTCTTCCTCCACAATTTGGTGAAATACCCCTTTTTCTCGTAAATCGACCCCTTTCAGAGTAACCCCGCCCCCGCGGACCTGTTTACGCTTGAATCCAGACATTATTTAAACCACTTTGGTCCCCGACCGTCTTATGAATCTGGTGTTTCTTTCCGCCTCTCGTAGCATTCCTTGTACTCGGCGCACTGAGCTCAAACTGTGTGATATTTTGTCGTATTGATCATCTTTACGTGACGCGGCTGAGGACGTCTCCACGAGTCCAAATGCGACATGTCTAAAGTATAATTTAAAACTTACTGTACTGCTATTATTTTCTAAGTATTTTCTGATTTTAATAAATGGAGATAAATCGACATGTTGAAGTTTAGTATTGTTATGGGAAATATTTGTATATTTGGATAGTGATTACATTATAATACAAAAGAGGCCGTTTACACAACAATGTTTCCGATAAGTTGCAGATCATCATCCTGTGTTCAAATGCTAGAAAGGTAATTACTCAAGTAGAACATTGGCTTCTGTACTGTGATGTTTTCTCAAATCAAAAACTATATTTGAGTGTATAGATACACAAGGGTTTTAAATCCGACCCCGAGTTGATTGGACTGTTAAAAGGTGGGCGGGCTTACATCCACGAGTGACAGCAGAGACGCGCCTCTGACGCCAATGTGCCGGCATCAATTGAAGGACGTCATGATTTTTGTTATTGGTCGGTAGAATATATTATTAAAAAAGTGCAGAATATCTAACATGGTCAAAAATGTGGTCTTTTCATCAAGTAGTATTTTGATAACATGCTTTCTTTGTGCTTCCAATCCACGTTTTGCAGCCCAACGCTGCATTGTCTCTACTGTCCACCAGGGGGCGACTCCTCTGGTCCCATAGAAGTCTATGAGAAAATGACTCTTGATTTATTCCCTCAGTAAACATTGTAAACGTTTATGATCTCTAGTTCCAAGCATTCTTCAATACAGATGGATGTTGATTTAATTTGGCATAGAAGTGCCTCATATTTTACTGTGACCCTACCGGTGAGCAGGATCTGTCTCGTTCATGTGAATCAGTACTTCTGGCTACACAAATAATAACTTTACACTGGTGTCTTTTTTCTGGGTGCTGTAAACACACACATGTGGAACAGGAAGCGTGTGCCTTGTTTAAACCGGTGACGTAAATAAGATTTCTGACAGAATCACAGCAGCCAATATGGTCATGACTGACTTATGTCTTGAGCCTCAATGTATTAAAATAAAGGTCCAAAAATACCAAATGGCTGTTTTGTAAAGTATAAATATGAAATACTTAATGTTTATAATGAATAAACTCTACAAGCATGAGGGAGGTTAATGTTTACGTTCATTCCCACCCGTAGAAAGTACATTCACGGATTGGCTGCTGAACCCCACCCACCTACTGACGTCACGCTGCCTCTAAACTTCACAATAATGTTTCCTAATTTTACATAAGCTCTAGCTATTCGTCCCAGAGTGGCGAGAAGATGGAAGAACAGATCACTTACATCCACGTACGTTCATTACTATCGTTTTTTATCGTTTTGTTGTGTTTTAGAGGACTTTCATGACCCTGCTCTGAATATAAACTCTTATTTTGAAAAACCAAACGGTCATCCGGAGTCGCTTGGCTGGTCTGCTGTCTGGACCGCGCGCGCAGACATGGCTGCTGTAGCTAAAGCGATGTCCAGTACGTATGTCACTCCTTTAAAGCTTTACCGCAACAACAAGCACGTTAAACCAGCGCTGTCTTGTGTTTCCCAGAATTCCGTCTGGCGGTGGTCCAGCTGCACGTGACGAGCGTCAAGGCGGACAACCTGAGCCGAGCGCGGGGACTCGTGAAGGAGGCGGCGGGACGAGGCAGCCAGCTGGTGCTGCTTCCGGTGAGGGGGGGGGGGGGGGGGGTTCTGCACCACGTTCTCTCTCTTTAAAGTCTCTACAAGGAACTAAGGAGTCCTCCAGCAGAGACCAGTCCTCCGAGGACAGACCCAGATCCTCCAGCAGAGACCAGTCCACTGTGGACAAACCCAGGTCCTCCAGCAGAGACCAGTCCACTGTGGACAAACCCAGGTCCTCCAGCAGAGACCAGTCCACTGTGGACAAACCCAGGTCCTCCAGCAGAGACCAGTCCTCCGAGGACAGACCCAGGTCCTCCAGCAGAGACCAGTCCTCCGAGGACAGACTCAGGTCCTCCAGCAGAGACCAGTCCTCCGAGGACAGACCCAGATCCTCCAGCAGAGACCAGTCCTCCGAGGACAGACTCGGGTCCTCCAGCAGAGACCAGTCCTCCGAGGACTGACCCAGGTCCTCCAGTAGAGACCAGTCCTCTGAGGACAGACCCAGGTCCTCCAGCAGAGACCAGTCCACTGTGGACAAACCCAGGTCCTCCAGCAGAGACCAGTCCTCCGAGGACAGACCCAGGTCCTCCAGCAGAGACCAGTCCACTGTGGACAAACCCAGGTCCTCCAGCAGAGACCAGTCCTCCGAGGACAGACCCAGGTCCTCCAGCAGAGACCAGTTCTCCGAGGACAGACTCGGGTCCTCCAGCAGAGACCAGTCCTCCGAGGACAGACTCGGGTCCTCCAGCAGAGACCAGTCCTCCGAGGACAGACCCAGGTCCTCCAGTAGAGACCAGTCCTCCGAGGACAGACCCAGGTCCTCCAGTAGAGACCAGTCCTCTGAGGACAGACCCAGGTCCTCCAGCAGAGACCAGTCCACTGTGGACAAACCCAGGTCCTCCAGCAGAGACCAGTCCTCCGAGGACAGACCCAGGTCCTCCAGCAGAGACCAGTCCTCCGAGGACAGACCCAGGTCCTCCAGCAGAGACCAGTCCTCCGTGGACAAACCCAGGTCCTCCAGCAGAGACCAGTCCTCCGAGGACAGACCCAGGTCCTCCAGCAGAGACCAGTCCACTGTGGACAAACCCAGGTCCTCCAAAGACAGACCCTGCTGCAGTAGAATGAGAGTTTTTCTAAAGGGACCCGACATGGACACTAGATGAAAGTTCTTTCCAGTGACCTTAAGGCGAGCATGCTGCTTCCTCTAATGGACGTCTCCCTACGGGACTCTAATGGACGTCTCCTTACGGGACTCTGAAGGACGTCTCCTTACGGTACTCTGATGTGTTTCTTTCTCAGGAATGCTTCAACTCTCCGTACGGGACCGGCTTCTTCTCTCAGTACGCCGAGCGGATCCCAGGGGAGTCCACCCAGCTGCTGTCGGAGACGGCGAAGGAGAACCAGGTGTACCTGGTGGGAGGTGAGGGAGACGTCTCACACACCACAGAGGAAGGACCGGATCTCATGTTCTGCTCCACACTGGAAGATGTGAAAATGAGTCAGATTTAGTTTGTCTTTTTTATTTTATTTCATTTAATATATATGTTATATATACATATATATAATATATGTATATATATGTGTGTGTATATGTATATATTTGTGTGCGTAGCTGATGTTTCCCTGGTTCTCCAGGCTCGATCCCGGAGGAGGACGGGGGGAAGCTGTATAACAGCTGCACTGTGTTCGGACCCGACGGGGAGCTCATCCTCAAGCACAGGAAGGTCTGTGACCACCTCATTGATGAAGATCCCTTTATTGATCTGAAGGGTCCCTCTGCAGGACAGTCCCTCCGTCCCTCATGTCTCCTTTAATTAAAAGATCCACCTCTTTGACATCGACGTTCCGGGGAAGATCCGCTTCCAGGAGTCTGAGACGCTGACGCCGGGGGACCGTCTGTCCACCTTCCAGACCCGTGAGTACCCAACCCTCCCCTCCAAAGGTTCTCCCGCCTCCGCCCCCCCCCCCCTTTAACCCCTCCCCCCCGTGTCCTCGCCACAGCTTTCTGCAAAGTGGGCGTGGGCATCTGCTACGACATGCGGTTCGCCGAGCTGGCCCAGCTGTACAGCAGGAGCGGTGAGCCGGCTGCTTGGATCCTCTTGTTGAATGAGAAGGTGTGATGGTTGGGGGGGGGGGTCGTCACCGGTTGGTCTCTGTGTCCTCAGGCTGTCAGCTGCTGGTTTACCCCGGAGCCTTCAACATGACGACGGGGCCGGCTCACTGGGAGCTGCTCCAGAGGGCCCGGTGAGAGACCCACATCACGTAACGTTGGGCGTCCAGAACCTCCCAGAGGCTTTTTGTGTCGTGTGACCTCGGGCCGTGTCCTTGCGTCCCTTTCAGGGCGCTGGATAACCAGCTGTACGTGGCCACGGCGTCTCCCGCCAGAGACGAGGCGTCTTCATACGTGGCCTGGGGCCACAGCAGCGTCGTTAACCCCTGGTACGCCGACGAGCAGGAGCTTCCTCCGGCCACCTCGTCTCCTCTGTCCTTGTTTCCTTTGCATCATTCTCAGCGCTCATATTGAGAAGAATCAAGGGATTGACGTTCACTGGCCGTTGGAAAGATGGAAGATAATGTTTGTTTGACGTTATTTGTAATTAATGGAGATTTTTGCCAAACGTTTTGGAAGAAAGCAACTTAATCTAAATTTTAAAGCTGCTTTAAATTGTTGAGATACAAGGAGAGGAAAGCATCATATTTAATACCTTATCAATATAGATATATATATCCAGACTCTATACATATCTATATCTTTTATTGGTAAACATCTGCCACTCTTGGCCAATAAAGTTCAGTATAAAGTAGCATCAATTAGCATTTATCAAAGCTCCTCCTCTCTGTGTTTCAGGGGGGAAGTGATCTCAAAGGCCGGACCGGAGGAGGCCGTCATCTACGCCGACGTGGGTGAGTGGAGTCACGACCTCTGAAGATGACCCCCCCCCGTCTTCTTCGTTTCTGTGCTCTAACCCCCCCGTGTGTGCCGGTCTGACCTGATCCCAGACCTGCAGTACCTGGCCGACATCCGGCAGCAGATCCCCGTGACGGCTCAGCGGCGTGACGACCTCTACGCCGTGACGTCCCTGCCGGGAGCGGCCAGCTGATCACGTGACGTTCTTTACTTCCTCTTTAGCTGTTTGCATCGTTTGCCAAGTAAAAGCTGCAGATCCACCGTCAACTATTTCAATAATCAATTATATCCGGCTGAATAATCAACATTCTGTGATTTCAGCCTTTGAATGTGAATTTTTCTTGTTTCTTTTTCTCCACTGGCCCAGAACTGAATATCATTGAGTTTTGGATTAAAGACGTTTGAGGATTTCATCTCGTCAAACACTGCTGGACGTGTTAAAGTTGATTAGTCATAAAATAATCAGATCAGATGAATCGATGAGGAGTTGCTACATCAGATATTTTAATCCAGTTGATATTGTTTATAAATCGAAACATTTGTGGTTCCATGATGAAAAACAGTGGCAGAAATATTTGTCTTTTTTCAAAAATAAGATTTATTGATTCAAATGTAAATTGTGGTATTTTCAGTCATGATGTAAATAAATCATCGACGGCCGTTTGAGTGTCTTTATTGAAGCTTGAATCGGTTACTCCCTGCCGTCGCCGCGGGCGACGACGACGATCAAAGTTCTGCGTTTCCTCGAGTCAGGAAACGTTCACACGTCGGTCTCCTTCCTCTCCGGGGTCATGGCCTCCTCTTCCTCTTCCTCCTCCCGCGGGTTTCTCCTCCTGTATCCTGAACCAAGAGCAAACATTCCTCATATGACAACAACGCATGTGCTGCTTTATTCTCACACAATAACCTCCATGATTGTATTTGATCTTTTATCAATGATCTGATTGCTGGATCAGTTTGTGCCTGATGAAGTGAACCGGATCAGAACCAACGGGATCAGAGGAACGAGAACGTTTAGTAGAAGGTCGTCATCACGCGGCTCGGCCTGATTCTGATGCAGTCGGTTGAACTCGACAAATCATCTTAACGCCTCTTTGATCCGTTTCTAAGGACGAGAAGGTCGAGTCCACCAACGCGGGTCCCGCCCACCTCTGTACGGAGGCTCCTTCAGCGACTCGCGCCGCCTCCTCCGGCTTATCCGGTCCAGGTGGATCTGGTAGACCACGCCCACCGACACCATGACCCCGACCACCGCGCACAGAGCCGTGCTGAAGATCCACATGGCCTCCGACGCCCTGCTGGTCACCACGGGGGTTCCCCTCACCGGCACCAGGCCTTGGCAGCGACAAGAGACGCGCGGTTAGCAAACGGGCTTTTTATTCATTTATTTTGGCGCCGAGCGGGTCACGCACTGCAGGTGGACGTCAGGTTCTCGCCCAGGGCGGCGTTCTCCACCACGCACGACACGCTGGCGTCGTCGGAGACGTTGAGCGTCAGCCGGCTGGTGACGTTGTAGAGGAGGGAGCGCGGGAGCGCCGCCGCCAGCGTCCACACCGAGCCGCCGGGGGGGTCCTCGGTGTCGTTGAGGAGCCAGTAGACGGCGGGTTCGGGAAAACCCCCGCTGGAGTGACACCAGAAGGCGGTCTCGCCCCCAGGCCCCGCCCCCTCCTCCCGCCGCAGCGCCGGGGAGCTGAAGCTGGCTGCGAAGAAAAAAAAGGGGGGCCGGGAGAGACAAGCGTTAGCTCCCTTCGGGAAGCGCTCGAGACGACCACTTCCTGTCCTGCGCGTGTGGAGGGACACCGACCCGCCGTCCTGAGGCACGTGGCGCACAGCTCGGCGCCGCTTTGGTTCCCCCCCGAAGTGACGAGCAGGCTGTAGTTGACGGGGCGCTCGGAGGCCTCCACCGCGGGGAGCTGCAGGGACAGGTTCCCCGTCAGCGCGGCGTCCCCCGGGGTCGTGGCCCTGTTGACGCTCCATTCCTCCACGTCGCCGTCGTCCATCCACGCCGACCTCAGCACCACCTCCTCGCCCCTCCGCCACGCGATGCTGACGTTCACCGCGGCCACTAGCTGGGGGAGGACGCAGGGCAGCGAGACCAGCTGTCCGACTATACCGAGGACACAGTCGTCCTCTGAGGAGAGGAGAGAGACAGGAAGGGAAGGGTTCAGTCTAGTGGAGAGAAGACAAGTTCATTTACGTGAGTTCTGGACAATCTGTGCTGGTGGGGGGGGGGTTCTGTCCACTCTGACTAAAGTGGTAGCGTCTCCGAGCACCAGGGTCCCTTCAGAAAACCCCTCATTCTACCGCAACAGGGTCCCTCAGTGCCAGATCGGGTTTGTCCACGGTGGACTGGTCTCTTCTGGAGGATCTGGTCTGTCTACGGTGGACTGGTCTCTTCTGGAGGATCTGGTCTGTCTACGGTGGACTGGTCTCTTCTGGAGGATCTGGTCTGTCTACGGTGGACTGGTCTCTTCTGGAGGATCTGGTCTGTCTACGGTGGACTGGTCTCTTCTGGAGGATCTGGTCTGTCTACGGTGGACTGGTCTCTGCAGTCCATCTTCTCTCTGATGGAGAGCGACGCACACGTTTCTCACGGCTCTGCATGCAGCAGCTTTACTGATGTTATAATGTTGTAAAGGAAAAAAACGTAATACTACACAAAGAATGTGCCCGTATGTGAGAGCATGTCCACGATGGGGGACGTTACTCATATGAGGACGGGTGAGGTCATGTACATATTTGATGGACTGTGAAGAAAAACGATACAGTTCAAACAAGCAGTTATCTGGAAATGACAATACATCTAATCTAAACCGCCTCTTCGTCGACAGGAAAAGGACGTGACATGTCCCAGAAAACACTTTGGTCTTTAACGTAACATCTTATTTTGTTCATATGTGGAAACTGCACTAAAATCCTCCTGATACAGATTAACTGAATGAATGAGGAAATGAAAGCGCGCCGTGTGATTGGCTGGGCTGCTGTCAGAGGGAGGAGACTGTGAAAGAAACTCCAGGTTTATTGAAGAAAACCGCTGATGTTCAAAGGCTCAGTTACCATGGTGTCTGAGCCTGAGCTTTAGTTACCAAGGTGACTGAGCCTGAGCTTTAGTTACCATGGAGACCGAGCCTGAGCTTTAGTTACCATGGAGACTGAGCCTGAGCTTTAGTTACCATGGAGACTGAGCCTGAGCTTTATTCCCCTCCCTTTGTGAAACAGACAAGCCAGAGTTTCCATCATCTCAGGGTTCACAAACTCTGAGTTTCCACTAAACCCGCTTCTTGAAACGGACCCCTGGACTAAACTGAGACTGTTTCAGAACCAGATAAAAGTTCATTGCAGAAACCTAAAGTTATAAAGCGCAATTAAATGAATGGTTATGTGCATACAACATGTAAAAGTACAAAAACAATTAGTGAACTTTATTGACAATAATTTAGCAGACACTGATGACGGCTTTTTCCTTTTAAATGATTTACAGTAATAATAATAATAATAATAATAGAGAATGTAATCTGGAGGTTTGGTCACTTTCTCACTATCTTCAGCAACTAAACTCTTGCTGGAATCTTCTAAAAAGAAACTGAACGTGCACGATGTGAATATTTCCGTGCGTGTGCTCGTGTCCGCGTCAGTCGTCTCACCCAAACCGGCGCAGAAACCCAGGAAGCTGAGCAGCAGCCCGCACCGCCACGCCGCCGCTGCGCGCGCGCTCCGTGCGCCAAACGCGCAACTCCGCTGCGGGGACGCTTCCCCCCTCCGACCGCAGAACGCAGACGGGCCCATCGCGGCTCCTCCTGCCGGGCTCCTGTGCCGCGGCCCCGCGCCCGACGGGCACACCTCTGTTGCACCCCCCTGTGACGTCACAGTCGGTCACGTCGCGGCTTGTCGAGGCATCCGCTCCGGTCGTCGGCGTGATTTGACCCAAACATCGCGGAACGGGGAGAACTTCGCGGGAACTAGTGTGATGAAGTTAAAGGCCCGCAGACGTCCCGCGGAGAGGCTTCTGCTGGAGGTGTCCGACCTGTCTGTCCTGCTGCTAAGGTGGAGCACGCCCACACGGCGTGACGTCATGGCAACCACCATGATTGAACTTGTACAAACGGGAGGAGCTGGGGGGGGGGGGGGGCAGACTAGTCACACCCTGCGGAGGTAAATTCTAGTGCTCAGAGCCCACAGGCACCAAAAATACCAGATTGACACCAGATTAAAGGTATCCTAGTAAGCATGTGATGGTAGTTGGTAGAATATATATGAATAATTAATATAATAATGAAATATATTCATTAATGCATCAGAATGAATGAAACATAAATATACCCAACAATATATATATATATATATACACACATGCACAGGCGTCGTTACACCCATTGACATGTCTATGGTTACACCAGTAGTGTTTAATACGTTTACCCACATAAAGAGTCACCATCAGGTGGCGGTATTCTGCTCCGTGACCTTCAGTGAGCAAGAAGAAGAACACGTTCACACTGCGCATGCGTCGTGGCTCTCACTTTAAAAGCATGACAACAGCCAGTTGCGCGTGATGCTGTACAGCAAAAGCGCCGTGACGGCACTGAGGAGGATTCACTCGCTGTTTCCGGTCCTGCAGCACCGCCGCGCGCACACCTTTCTGACGTCATCAGCCACCTGCAGACTCCTTCGCCGACCTCCGCGTGCGGTCGGAGCTACGTGTCCCCTTCGGTCCGGGGCGTTCTCACACTCCGCGTGCAGGTGGAAGAACGCGGGTGATGGGAAGGAGGATGAGGATGAGGATGACGTCATCGATGACGGCGAGGTGGAGGAGCTGTTTCAGGAGCGCGCTCCCGCCGGCGCCCTCGGGGCCGCGCACAGAGTGTTCGTGGTTCACCCCGACGTGAAGTGGGGGAGCCGGATGCAGCATCTGACCACAGGTAGGTCCCTCCCCCTGCATTCAGGTGTGCCCCGTGTTTAATGACGTCACTAACGTGACGTCGATCCGCAGCTGAGCTGATGATGGCCGAGGCCGTGGGGCTCGTGAACACTTTGGACAGCTGGAGTGTGGTGGACAGGGTCATCATGTCCACCAAGACACCAGAGAAGAAGAAGATCTTCGGCAAAGGGAACTTCCAGACTCTGACAGGTTTGGATCCGCTGGCGTGCGTCTCAGCGGGCCGATGGTTCTATTGTTCACCTCCGGTTTCCCCCCGTAGACCGAATCCGACAGACCGCAGGAATCACCGCAGTGTTTGTGAATGTGGAGCGTCTGTCTGCCTTGTCCGAGGTAAACATTCCTACAAACACAATCAATTTGCCTTCAATCAGTATTCGCTTTTATTAGATTTATTATGTATTTTGTTGTTTTATTTAGTTTTATTTTTACAGGATCTGATTCTTAAAATGACCTTGTTGCTACAGACGTTCAGACGGAACTGTTCTAATCTGACTGTATCCGATTAGAACGGACCGTATTTATGAAGTGAAAGGTCGTCATCACATGTAGCCCCGCCCTAAAGCGTCCCACTTTATGGTCTGTTAGACTCTAAATGGACCATATTCTACTAAATGAACATCACGCTGTATTGAAGAAGACGTGAAACTAGAGGCTGAGACCATAAACTCGTGTTTACAAAGTTTACTGAGGGAATAAACGAGAGAGAAGTGGAGTCATTTCCTCATAGACGTCTATGGGAGCAGAGGAGTCGCCCCCTGCTGGTCACTACAGAGAAGTAGAGTCATTTCCTCATAGACGTCTATGGGAGCAGAGGAGTCGCCCCCTGCTGGTCACTACAGAGAAGTAGAGTCATTTCCTCATAGACGTCTATGGGAGCAGAGGAGTCGCCCCCTGCTGGTCACTACAGAGAAGTAGAGTCATTTCCTCATAGACGTCTATGGGAGCAGAGGAGTCGCCCCCTGCTGGTCACTACAGAGAAGTAGAGTCATTTCCTCATAGACGTCTATGGGAGCAGAGGAGTCGCCCCCTGCTGGTCACTACAGAGAAGTAGAGTCATTTCCTCATAGACGTCTATGGGAGCAGAGGAGTCGCCCCCTGCTGGTCACTACAGAGAAGTAGTCATTTCCTCATAGACGTCTATGGGAGCAGAGGAGTCGCCCCCTGCTGGATGATGTTTTCTCGCGCTGACAGATGTTTGACCCCCCCCCCCTCACTCCCCCCGGCAAAGAGGGAGTTTGAGGAGGCCTGGGGGGTAAAAGTCTTTGACAGGTACTCCGTGGTCCTCCACATCTTCCGCCGCAACGCCAGGACCAAAGAGGCCAAGTTGCAGATCTCTCTGGCGGAGATCCCTCTGTTAAGGTGACGTTTATGTACCTAAATGTACTTTAGGTTATTTTTTCCCATCATCCATTGCGGTTTTTAAAACGTCTTCCATCGGCAGATCTCGTCTGAAAAACGAAATGGCAAACTTGGATCAGCAGGGCGGAGGCTCGAGATACATCGGCGGCTCCGGTAAGGCCCTCGCGCGCGCCGGCGATGAGCTCCGCCCGCATCACCGATTGGACCGTTTCTGCCACCGTTTCTGCTCTTGATTGGTCCGCTCAGGGGAGACGCTGACGGAGGTGCAGCAGAGGCTGCTGAGGGAGCGCGAGCTGAAGATCCGCTCGGCGCTGGAGACGCTGCGCAGGAAGAGGCGCCTGCTGCGATCTCAGCGGCGAGACAAGGAGCTGCCCAGCGTCTCCGTGCTGGGATACACCAACTGTGGTAAAAACCCGCTTTCGTCCCATCGCACAGCCTCTTAACGTGAACCGCGTGGTCGTCGCCTTACCGCTACGATATTTTCTGTCGTTGCGATTTGGTCCTCCGACCAGGAAAGACGACGCTGATCAAAGCGCTGACGGGCGACGCCGGCCTTCAGCCCAGGAACCAGCTGTTCGCCACGCTGGACGTCACCGTGCACGCCGGCCAGCTGCCCAGTCACATGACCGTCCTGTACGTGGACACCATCGGCTTCCTGTCCCAGCTGCCCCACCAGCTCATCGACTCCTTCTCCGCCACGCTGGAGGACATCAAACACTCGGTAACGCCGGTAACGTCCCCCTCCCGCCCCCCCCCGGGGCCGAAGCGTTTTGCTGACTCGTCCCTCCGTCTCTCTCAGGATCTGCTCGTCCACGTCAGGGACGTCAGTCACCCGGAGACGGCGAACCAGAAGGCCAACGTGCTGAGAGTTCTGGAGAACATGAGAGTCCCCGACCGGCTGCTGAGCTCCATGATCGAAGTCCACAATAAGACGGACCTGGTGGACAAGTAAGAGGAGAGACATGTCTGATCTTTTACGGTTGAAGTGTCGGTGGAGTCTGATTTTTTTTTTAAATGTTTTATTCTATACATTTATAAAGCAATTATCTAGTGAAGAAAAGCAGAGTGCTTGTTGAGCCTTAAAGACACTTGTCTCTGCTGGAGGTCCCCTGCTGAGTCTCATTTAGCTGGCTGCAATGTGCAGCTTCACCACTAGATGTCTCCAAATCTTACACTTTAGCGACTATTCGCCTCGTGGAATTACGACATGTGAAGCCTGCAAGGTCCCGACTGAAGGTCCAAGTACTCAAAGCGAGACGCATGATGATGATGATGATGATGATGATTGATCAATCATTCTCCAGGACGCGTTTTGCCTCTTGGTGTTTGTGTGAACTGCCGCGTTTGTCCTCCCAGCTATCGGCTCACGGAGCCCGGCGCTCTGCCCATCTCGGCCTTGGAGCAGCGTGGCCTCGACGCCCTGAGGGCGGCGGTGGAGGAGGAGCTTGTGGCGTCCACGGGGAAACGCGTGATGGATCTCGCCGTCGACCTCGGCTCCCCCCAGTTGAGGTGACGGCGCCCGTTCTCCTCGCTGCTGCGTCTCTGGTTTTTAATAATAACCCCCCCCCCGTGCGCGTCCACAGCTGGCTGTACAAGGAGGCCGCCGTTCAGGACGTGCGGGTGAACGCCGACGAAGGCTCGGCCGTCGTCAAGGTGATCATCAGCGCCGCCGCCTACGGCCGCTACCGGAAGCTGTTCGCTGGAAGGTGACGCCAGGAGGAGGGTCCGACACGCGACGGCGGAGACGAGAACGAAGGGCGCTCTTGGCAGACCACACGGGTGCTAGCGGAGAATGTAGCGTTAGCCACCGCTAGCTAAATGTTAGCACGTCGGTGCGGCTGATTAGTTGTTGTTTACGGAGGTTTTCTTTGTGCAGAGTAACTTATTCTTAAATGTACTGCATGCAAACTGAACCACAGACAATCAAACCAGAGACTCTGTACAGATTGCACATTATATTAAAATATTTGCCGATGTAATTACAACAACACAATCATTCTTTTACATAAACGTCAGATCGACAAACTGTTTCCTGGAATAAAAACATCTCGTGTAGACGAGCTTATGAAAGAACAGAAATGTGAGCAGAAGTTCATCTGGATTCACTTCCTGTGGAATAAAACCACTCGACGACGTTCTGCAGCATCTCATGGCGGTCCTCTTCGGTCTGGGTTCATATCTGGTCCCTTCGTGGGGGTTCTGTGTCTTTTGCATCGTCATCTTTTGGTGTCTCGATAGTTTTGTCTGTTGGGTCATTGTGCGTCTCTCGTGGTTCAGCGCGCGGCGGCGGCGTTCCTGCGCAGTAGCTTCTTGTTCAGCGCGATGACCAGAGCGCACAGGGGAAGCGGACCCACGAAGTCCCCCGCGATGATGTTGAGGCTCCGGGGGCCGGACCCCGGTTCCTGCTCCTCCAGCCACGTCCTCAGACCCTCCCAGTTATCGACGGTCAGCTTCCGCAGGGACTGCTTTGGGTTCTCGGCGACGTAGAACCTGTCGGCCGTCAGGTTCAGGCCGGAGACGAAGAAGCCCTCTGGACAAACCGACACGGGGACACAGAGCGCTGAGTGGGCAGCCCGGTGGGGGGGCGTTAAAGTGCTGTGAGCGCGTGACGGACCCTCACCTGGACGTCCCAGGTCTTTGTTCCAGTCCAGGTAGCTGGTGACCCCCTGCGCCGTGCGCTGGTTGGCCCACCAGTACGGGATGGGGGGCCACAGGTCGGCGTGCCGGGCTGCCGCCTGGGAGTCGTAGGACAGGAGGACCTGGAAGCCGGACGTCCACAGGCTCCGCAGGGTGAGGACGGCCTCCTGAAGGGGGACATTGGGAGGTTCATTATGGACACATTCAGAGGCGTTTGGGGTTATTTTGAGTGAGATTTTGGATATTCTGTCTCTTTGTGAGACTTTGTCTCTTTGGTGTCCAAGGGGCCGCTGGCGGTTTGGCCCCCTACCTGGTACCTGGAGCCCGACGGGCCCCCTCTGCACCCGCCCCGTGGTTTTTGTGAGGGGGGGGGTCTGCCTACCTTCTTGGGGCAGAGTTTTGACCCAAACAGCTTCTTCAGGGACAAAATAAACGACTCGTGGAGTTTGTCGTCGATTCCCTCGAAATGGCTGCAAGCCAGAATGACGACCTCCTTCGGGTGAGACTTCAGCCAGACGGAGACGGACGACAGCGTTTCCTGTCGGAGGACATTAGAATCAGGATGTAAAGGCACAAATGGACACTTTTCAGTGAAGGAATCCTTCGTCTCTAAATCTCTTTGCGTCGTTCCTTTGAGTGATTGAATCAGCAAACGACAATGTTAATTGACCGTTAATTGGCTTTTATTGTGAAGGAAAGAGGGAAGGGGCGGGATCTGGCCCAATTGGTCGAGGCAACGGCGCCTCGGTGATGATTTCTGCTGAACCTGGTTCGGTGCAAAAGCTCAGGACTAATAGTCCTGATAGTAGGAGAACCTCAAGAAGCCAAAGCAACCCGAGGACGCTCACCAACACGGCTACATGCGTGTAGATGACGTGCGTGAAGTACAGGTCGTCGGACGGGTCGTTGGGTTTGTGTGCCACGCGAAGATCGAAGAATCGAATCCCCATCGAGAGCTGCTCCTCGATGCTCTTGTCCTACGAGGAGGAGGAGGAGGAGGATTGCTTGTACATGTCATGCCATCTTAGTCCCATAGGGGTCCTCGCCCTACTTTCACACACGCACACACACACCTGTGCCTACCTGTGTGGTGGCCCACTTGAAGATGACGGGCCTGGTGACGCAGGAGAAGAGGCGGTCCAGCAGCCGGAAGGCGTCCGACTCGGACGGGACCAGCGGGGAGCCGGCGTCCAGGCAGTAGCTCATGGCGTCGTGGCTTCCTGCGAGAAACGACCCGTGTTTCCTCTTAAAGGAACCTCGATCTTAGTGAGACCGCCACGGCTAATAAACAACCCCCAGAAGTTGATGCCCAATCGTTTTGAGATTCTAACATTTTGGGAAGCAAATGATTATCTAGAGATACCGAGTCAGCATTTGGAGACGATGAAATCAGAAATTACGAAGTTCCGTCATTACAGATGGTGTTACGTGTGTGTGTGTGTGTGTGTGTGTGTGTGTGTGTATATATATATATGGCCTAATGTAACACTATACATGCCGATGCATTAGCCATCGGACTGGTTCTCTTTGTGTTGTTTCGGAGGAACTGTGACAAACTGCTGTGGTTTCAGCACACATGACAATACAGAACGTCCTTAAAACCAACTCACTTTAATTTTATGCACATTTTAAACCTTTTTACATAAAGTTCTTTTATTATTCAAATTTTCTTCCCTAATTTTAAAATACCGTTTCTGTTTTTTTTACTTCATTCTACTTTATTTGATCTTTTTCTTTAATCCTCTGGCTTTTTACATGACTTTATAATCATTTTTGTATTCATCTAACAAAAGATCTGCCTTTATTGTAAATAGTTTTTGTTGCATAACCATTTAATTTACCATTTCTATTAATTGAATTCATCGAATTACTGTCGTTTAGTATTCAACTATTAGATTTCTGTTGGTACCGCTGCGTTGTTTTTGTAACACAATAAACCCTCGAGCATAAAAAAGGTTAAATAAGTTAAATAGAAACTCTGTGTCTCCTGAGGCCACGTTTCCTCCTCCGAGTTCTTCCCATGTGCTTCCTTCCCCTCACTCGTCCTCGATGGAGCAAACAAGGTGCTTTATTTACCGGGGAGGGCCAGGTCGGTGAGGGGGACGTCCCACAGCTGCTCCGGTAGACCGGACATCCAGTCCTCACAGCGGGGGTCCATGTCCGACTCACGGGGACCGGGTCCGAGCCGAAGATCCGAGCTGCCTGCGCGGGTCCGTCATCGCGGGATCGCGCCCGTCCTCCTCCTTTATACCGGCTCCCTCAAACCATCGACCGGAGTCACCACCGTGGAGGAGGAGGAGGGGGGAGGAGGGAGGGGGAGGGGGAGGAGTCTTCCGTGTTGATTGACAGCTGCGCTACCGCTTGTCTCTCACAGATGTCCCACCGAAGACAATCTGGGAATTCATGGCAGGTTTCAAAGAGGCCACGTGTCTCTGCGTGTTTCTGTGACGTAGAGGGGGGGCGGGGCTAACGCAAAACAAGACAACAAGTTGAGCTGGAATAGAAAACAATAGAAAGGAATGTGACCCGAAGGACAGATTCATTTATCTTGGTGTTGGTTTCTGCTCCCGTCTGTGAAAGTTTACTGTGACGATAAAAAAAAAAGATTTATTTGGCAACTGGGTAGATAATAACAAGCTTCTTTAGGTAACCAGTTAACTGAGTCATTCTGGTTACTGATTCAAAGGGAGCGAGTGCCAGTAATCGGTCCCATTGATTATCTTATTTAATAGTGTTGGTTTTTCACAAAGAGCATTTTCACCAACAAACGACAGGATCAAATGAAAAATGTGCTTTTTCAAGTGTATCTCTGTGATTTGAGGGGTGATTATCACTGCATGGGCCACTGTAACCATATGGTCCCATGACAAAGTGAGGCTCACTGTTAGTGGGAAAGCGCCCCCTCAGGCACAGCGGTGCGGCACTGCTCCAAAGGTCAATATTAGAAGGAAAAGCCCCGGGTGGGTTCATGCAGATAACAAGTCCATGCATTTTTTGCATAAGTTTGACGTTTTCTCGCTACATTCTCTACAGATTAATACGTGTATATAGGTGAGAAAGAATGTACATTACAATCGTATGTGCTCATTGGATACATCGCTTGTGCTTTCCTCTTTTAAAATGTCCAGGTGAGATTAGTTGTTATTATTGCGAGTCACCGTGACAATGAGTCATACAGGACGTTGCATAAATAGTGAACTCAATGTAAACAGTGCAGGTCGAAAAATAACCCTAAAAGGTCTATTTTCAAAAACTGAAATATACATTTCACTGCCTCCAGATAAGTGCATTTAGGAAATTCAAAGTAATAATTCAAGTACTTTTTCCCGCCACAAAACAAGCTCATGCTGTGATTCACTTCTTCCAATAGGTGAAAAGTCACGAGGACGGATTCAGTAGCTTCTGGTTGAGCGTCACGACGGTCCGCGCGAACGGGCTCTCGGTGACAAAGTCCCCGGCGATGATGTTGAGCGAGCCGACCCGGGGGCCGGGCGTCTGGTCCCGGACCCAGCTGAGCAGCGCCGGGTACGTGGACGTCACCAGGTCCTTCAGGGACTCGGTGGGGTGCGTGCAGATGTACTTCAGGTCCTCCGTCAGGTTGATGCCTGTCACGAAGAAACCTCCTGAAAAACACAAAAAAGAAAGAAAAATAATCAAGCAACGTATCAAACTTAAGGACAATGTGCAAAATCCACTTATTTAAATATGTGTGTCATCCCTCTCTAACTTTTATAAAACGGCGCTCACCGTTTATCATGAGTTAAAGCTGCATTCTCTGCAGTGACCAGCAGGGGGCGACTCCTCTGCTCCCATAAAAGTCTATGAGAAAATGACTCTTCTTCTCTCTTGATTTATTCCCTCAGTAAACATTGTAAACATGAGTTCATGGTCTCAGTCTCTAGTTTAAAGTCTTCTTCATTACAGCGTGATGTTCATTTAGTGACTGATGGTCCATTTAGAGTCAAACAGACCATAAAGCAGGGGATGCTTTAGGGCGGGGCTACACGCTGATTGACAGGCCCAGAGACAACGCTTCCTGTTCACTGGTTGCAAAAAAGAAGCAAGATCGCGACAACAAAAAGGCCAAACTCAAGTTTCACATCGTCCGCAGAGAGACGTCGCCGTGACTACGTCCATTCTCATGAACAATCTATTCTCAAATATGAAAAACTCCTCCTGACGGATAATGTTCACGCTTGAACTCTCCCATTATATTAAAAATGAGCCCAACCAACGTGAGAGCGTTGTGGGCAGCAGAAGGAATCCAACGGAGCTGCGTGTTGGGTGAACCTCCGTACCCGGTCGGCCGTGCTGCTTCCTGTGCTCGAAGTCCTCGATGAGCGCCTCCGCTTTGCACTTGTTGGCCCACCAGTACGGGATGTGGGGCCACAGGTCGCCGTGGCAACTGCAGATGTTGTGTTCGTAGGACACAATCACGTTGTAGCCCGAAGCCCACAGGTTCCGGAGAGTTAACTCCTCCTGAAAATCAAACAGAATCCCAAATGAGGCTTGAGGGTTTTTTTTTCTCCAGAAGATAAGGAATCCTAGAAAAAAGACCAAAACCAGAACTTTGACTCTAAAAGCCTCTGAAGCAATCCGCCTTCCCTCGTGACCCTTCTATCTGGTGTCCATACTGATCATGTGACCACTTGCCAGAGAGCGCAAAGGTCCCATCCTAGTGTCTCGTCCCCCCCCAGAGGCCTTAAACCCTGAACCCTCCCGGTTCCACCGTCGGTGAGCGGTTCAGGTTGTTTTAGATATAAGACGGGGTTCACTTATGTGACGCGTGTCAGGTCACCGTGACAACGGCATAGCGTGTTGTGTACCATTGTGGGTATGTGGGTATCTCATATCGCCTGATTTGAACGTCTTCCAGGATCTTTCCTAATGGGACGGGAGGTAAATGTCAAATAATCGGTTTGCTCGTTTTGATCCAAATGTGAATGTTTAATTAATAAATGGGAGTAATATATATACTGTGGGTAATTCCCCCGGGCAAAGTCTGCGGGAATGCAGACGGACAGAAATCTCATAATGTTTGAGTGGGGGATTCGACAGCGGCTCTTTTGGGAAATGACTGTGGACATTTGGGATGTGGCTAAAAAAACACCCGAATTAAACCACTTTGTTTTGTTGCGTTGACGGACTCCAAAGGCTCAAACAGGCTGCGAGACGTTAAAAGGCCTTTTTCCCTCCTCAGAGCACCAGAGAATCCCCCTTAGTCCCCCTTAGTCCCCCCCTAGTCCCCCTTAGTCCCCCCCGTGCCACAGTAAACACCGTTTTATTCTGCGGATTCACACCCGTGTGGCGCTCTACTGAGCATCCACAGCAGCAGGGTGGTGTGGGTGGAGGAAGGAACAGGACCGCTTTGATTAAGATACACAGGCGTAGTTATTATTAGAATAAATCCACCGGTGGTTTTGGTCTTTTTTAAAAGGACTCATGTCGATTCTCTGTAACCAACATGGCGATTGTGACCGGGTCGTCTCCTGCCGGGACGCCGGTGGTGGTGGTCGTACCGTCTTGGGGCAGAGCTTGGAGGTGAACGCGTTGCGGATGGTGGCGAGCAGCAGCGCGTGGAGCTCCTGGCTCAGGCCCAGGAAGTGGCTGAAGGAGAGGATGAGCACCTCTTTAGGGTGAGCGTCCAGCCACTCTCTGATCTCCATTAGAACCGTCTGATGGGAGAGAAACACGGCGTGAGCCTCCGCTGCCATTTTGAATCACCTGGAGCTACGCCAGGTGTGTGGTACGTGGTGGGAACGTCACGGGTCTGATGGGATGGAGGTCTGGAACAACCTCCCAGCTCTGGATGAACAAGGTTTGCAGCTCCACATGAAAACGTGGTGAAAGCTTCACGTGTTAAAGCTGCATTCTATGCAGTGACCAGCAGGGGGCGACTCCTCTGCTCCCATAGACGTCTATGAGGAAATTACTCTACTTCTCTGTAGTGACCAGCAGGGGGCGACTCCTCTGCTCCCATAGACGTCTATGAGGAAATGACTCTACTTCTCTGTAGTGACCAGCAGGGGGCGACTCCTCTGCTCCCATAGACGTCTATGAGGAAATGACTCTACTTCTCTGTAGTGACCAGCAGGGGGCGACTCCTCTGCTCCCATAGACGTCTATGAGGAAATGACTCTACTTCTCTGTAGTGACCAGCAGGGGGCGACTCCTCTGCTCCCATAGACGTCTATGAGGAAATGACTCTACTTCTCTGTAGTGACCAGCAGGGGGCGACTCCTCTGCTCCCATAGACGTCTATGAGGAAATGACTACTTCTCTGTAGTGACCAGCAGGGGGCGACTCCTCTGCTCCCATAGACGTCTATGAGGAAATGACTCTACTTCTCTGTAGTGACCAGCAGGGGGCGACTCCTCTGCTCCCATAGACGTCTATGAGGAAATGACTCTACTTCTCTGTAGTGACCAGCAGGGGGCGACTCCTCTGCTCCCATAGACGTCTATGAGGAAATGACTCTACTTCTCTGTAGTGACCAGCAGGGGGCGACTCCTCTGCTCCCATAGACGTCTATGAGGAAATGACTCTACTTCTCTGTAGTGACCAGCAGGGGGCGACTCCTCTGCTCCCATAGACGTCTATGAGGAAATGACTCTACTTCTCTGTAGTGACCAGCAGGGGGCGACTCCTCTGCTCCCATAGACGTCTATGAGGAAATGACTCTACTTCTCTGTAGTGACCAGCAGGGGGCGACTCCTCTGCTCCCATAGACGTCTATGAGGAAATGACTCTACTTCTCTGTAGTGACCAGCAGGGGGCGACTCCTCTGCTCCCATAGACGTCTATGAGGAAATGACTACTTCTCTGTAGTGACCAGCAGGGGGCGACTCCTCTGCTCCCATAGACGTCTATGAGGAAATGACTCTACTTCTCTGTAGTGACCAGCAGGGGGCGACTCCTCTGCTCCCATAGACGTCTATGAGGAAATGACTCTACTTCTCTGTAGTGACCAGCAGGGGGCGACTCCTCTGCTCCCATAGACGTCTATGAGGAAATGACTCTACTTCTCTGTAGTGACCAGCAGGGGGCGACTCCTCTGCTCCCATAGACGTCTATGAGGAAATGACTCTACTTCTCTGTAGTGACCAGCAGGGGGCGACTCCTCTGCTCCCATAGACGTCTATGAGGAAATGACTCTACTTCTCTGTAGTGACCAGCAGGGGGCGACTCCTCTGCTCCC
Source organism: Gasterosteus aculeatus (assembly GCF_964276395.1). NCBI lineage: Eukaryota > Metazoa > Chordata > Actinopteri > Perciformes > Gasterosteidae > Gasterosteus > Gasterosteus aculeatus. Next base: position 21,185,544 of record NC_135695.1, on the reverse strand, counting down.
ATAGACGTCTATGAGGAAATGACTCTACTTCTCTCTTGATTTATTCCCTCAGTAAACATGTAAAAAATCTCTAGTTTAAAGTCTTCTTCAACGCAGCATGATGTTCATTTAGTAAATTATTGTAACTTAGAGACCAATCGTTCCCCCGCTGCACCTTTTACGACTACTGTTACTTCAAGTCGTGGCTTCTCAGTCAAATTAAAAAAGGGTTTTAAATAACAATGCTGTGTTTCCACTTCAATAACGTTAAAAAACACCCGTAATGATCCACCGTGATGCGTCTGATTAAAGGACGATGTGTTCACCGAGCACGGCGGCTGACCTTTAAGGAGCATAAATGTCACTGTGGGAACATGGTGTACACGCGTGTGCGCTCGCATGTGTGTGTGTGTGTGTGTGTGTGAGATCGGCCTCACCTCCACAGTGAGCGCGGTGTAAACGCCGTGGTAGAAGCACAGGTCGCCGGAGCTGTCGTTGGGCCTGCGCGCGATTCTCAGGTCGCAGTATCGGACGCCCGAGTCCAGCTGCTGCCTTATGGTGCGCTCCTGCGGGGACACGGGACGCACGGCTCAAGGCACCTGGTCCGGGGGACTTAACGGCGAGCGATGCGGAAGCGCGTTCGTTACCTGGGTCACCGCCCACTTGTACACAAAGGGGCGAATGAGAGGCTTCATGTATTTGTCCAGCTTCTGCAGCAGGTCTGGCTGCGTGAGGTCCACTGGGGATCGGTCATTCATATCCAGACAGTAGGTTATTGCGTTGTGGCTGCCTAATGGAGAGGGGGGGTTACACAGAATCACCGCTAAGCCTTTGATTGGTTTTGTGTTGTAGAAATGGCGCCGGCCCCCCGAGGGCTCAACGCACATGCAAAGGTAAAGGGACCGCACGCAAATAAATAGAGATGAAGAGCCGCCCAGATACTCTCGCAAACGCGACCGCTCCCATTTCTATGGCGCCGTACTGACACAAGCTCTATCGCGTCCACGCTGCCTACTGCCTCTACGTGTGCGCTTCTTTGCATACACCCCCCCCCCCCCTCCCTCCCCGTGCAACCATGTGTAAAAGAATCCTGACGGAGCGTCATAAAGTTCCATCTGGTGTCTCTCCGGGTTGAGCGTCTGTCATTAAACCCCCCCGGCCTACCTGGGATGGCCAGGTGGTACAGGGGCGTGTCCCACAGGGCGTGCGGCAGGTGAGACATCCAGCTCTCCATGGGCAGCTCGTCCAGACTCCCCGAGGACATTGTGCGCCCTCAGTGGACACACAATAAATGTTGTTATTATAACTTACCATCACAACGATTGTATCTTTCTTATTCTTTTATTCCCATTATGATGTAATTATCATTATTTGTTTCCATTAATAATATTGTAGTTTTTATTACTAACGTTTAAATATATTGTGAGACCTCCATGTTCAGTTTGGGGGGTTCATGATGACGTCAAAGTAAACTTCAGCACCAACCCCCCCCTGTGGGTCTCTGTTCATCTCGCACTTACCGGATCAAACTGCGGCAGCTGCCGCCTCCTCTCACCGGACCGGCGGAACCGGTCAAACCGCCGCAGAGACCGACGCCGGAGGCGAGCGCCACAGGACGTCCGTCGCAAACGCGTCAGATGACGTCATGGCTGCGGATGAAACACGTATGACGTGGTGAGATAAAGCGGCAGACTCGTCCGGGCTCCTCTTGCACCTGCAGAGCCGCGGACCACGAGGACGGAGGATCCCGGGCGCGCGCCTCTCGGCTCCGCTCATCGATCATCCGCGACGGCCGGTCGATCGATCGATCCGCGGGCGAGTTGACCGGGCGGTGTCTGCCGGTGTCCCGGCGGTGCAGCAGCGGAGTGAGCGGGCTGAAGGGACCGGAGAGGGAGGGAGGGAGGGGGGGAGGGGGGGGTGGAGGCACCACGCCTGCTGACAGATCAGCAGATGCCTCTTAAAGAGCCCATCTTAATTAAAATGTTCAAATAATAAGGCGATCAATTAAAGAGTTTCACCGTATTAGACGTGGAACGTTCACATAAATTTCACAAAAAATGAATAAAAAATATTGTTTCTATTATTATCTAAACGGAGGCGAGATTAATACATGATTATGTTTATGTTTTTATGATTCCTCATGAATACTTAATTTGGGTTTAAACGTATCATGAGGTGAGAGTTGTGCAAAAACACCAGTATTATTTCTATAATTCTATAAATATGTTCCACCTCTCTACCTCTATCGCTGGAGACGTGCAAAACTTCAGCCCTGCACGACGTCACTTCCGCTGTTATCCAAAGAAACACCTGGGGTGACGTCACCGATGGGTGTGGCCAGAGGTAAGACAATCACCTCTTAGCTTCCCCTTAAAGCGCTGCCATGTTTATAAAGCGGGAGTTGATTATCACCGTAGACCGAAGGTCAAAGGTCAATAACACATTAGGATTATTAATGTTTCATTTGAACATTTCATTTGATGCCCAGCAAACACAGGATCGCGACTCGTAAATCACAAAGACAAATGGATAATAAAGTAATAAAGACCCGGCACACCGCTGCCTCCTGGTGGCCACTTGTGATACTGCAGCAACAACATGAGACGCCGGCTCCGACCACTCATAATGATCCACGGAGAATTCCTATGATCCACGGAGAACTAAATGGATGACTGAATGGACTCCGGCGTCCAGACCTCGTGAAGCCTCCATGGGCCACATAAAAATATGCAAGTGAAGGTATTTGGACTGAGGAGGATGTAGAGGCCTGTCAATCACACTAATAAGAGATCCAGTGTATATGTATTTATTTAAGATCCAGTGACTGAAAGTCCGTACTGTGTTTGGTCATAACTTACTCGTAACCGCTGCAAATGATTGGAACTCAGTTCAAAACACCTCACCTGGTTCTCAATGGATTTTAACTGGTTAAATAAAGGTCAAGTAAAAAAAATTCGAGTGTCTAATGAACGAGTTAAAGACGTCGTCTTCATATGAAGCTGAAAGAAGAGACCGGTGACCTTTGGCCTCATTGCTCAACTTGCAAACTCATTGCAAACTGCTGGTTTGTGATTACTCCGTCGGCCGGTCCTCCTCGGCTCCTTCAGCGGGTCGATAAGCCCTGAAACGGCTTAAAGCAACGTGGGGAAACGAGGTTAAACTGCATCAACAGCACACGAGCCCCGTAAATAACGTCACCGTTTCATTCGTTCACAACCGGGAAGTTCAGTCCAAGACTCATTTATTACACCGTCGCCTGCACAACACGAACCGGCAACAGTTCTTTAATGTATGGATGTGCTGATAAAACACTGGCTCTTCTAAATGTTATATATGAAATACTTATTTGTTGTATGAAGTATAACATTTTTTATATTAAATGTTTATAAAATATATTTTAAATAAAATGTCTTGAAAATATTTTTATATATAACAATATTTTTCATATGTACAAAATATATATATGTAAAATGTTTTATAGAATATGTATAATTTGACTATTAAGGTCAGAACTCAACTAAAAACAGTGAAGACGTGCGGCGCTTCTCTAAAATAAGTGTTTTTACGAATGGAGTCTGGTGTCCTTGATGAAGTGGTGAAAACATTTCAACGTCCTTAACTAAAACTGATGTGATTATGTGATTATTTTAAGTAATTTCTTTGCTGTAAAACACTGATTCCTCTCAACACTAAGATATTTAAACTTAAGTATTTGTATTTTTCAGACACGGAGAACTTAAATAACTGAATAAAAGTCAGACTGAACATTGGCACCAAATGAAGGTCATATTATTTATTCAACATCCAGATTCAGTTAGTTTTATATTTAAATTGAGACACCATCAAACATCTGATGAAATGAAATTTAAAAAAAAATAAAGCTTTTTTTTGGGAGTCGATGAAAGAACCGTAACGACGTGCAGAAGTAGTGAACCAGCTGTTTATTATCAAAACAAAGAGAAGAAGACGATGAAGGCTGGTCATGTGACCCTCAGACGCAGACATCCGTCACTCATCTGAACTACGTCACAGGGTGGAGCATCGCTTGTTTCGTGCCCACTTTGAGACAAGAGCTTTGATTTCAGAGACAGAATCCTACTAATAGTGTTAAACGGTGCATTTCTACTCACAGACGGGACTCTTGTGTTCATGACCTACGACCTCGCACAAAAGGTCACCAAAACAGATGTGCAAGAAACAGCTGCAGGACGGTTCATCACCCGTCGCACATGCTCGCCCATCACTCTGAACACACGGTTCATGGTCATACGTGTGTTACATGTTGCTATTCTTCATACAAAAATGAAAAAATACAAAAGTAGATTCCGTACACGTCGAAAGGATGTTTGAAGTGTCAATAAAGTGGAGCGTTGTGATTCAGTGGAACATGATTGACATCCTGGCGTGAACATCCTGTGTACATACATGTACAGCAGGGTTTAAGGGGGGGGGGGGGGGGGTTACACCGTGAGCAGGGAACAAAATGTGATTCTGGTCACAATGAAAAGCCAACCATGATAATCTCCGTCTCTGAAGACTGTCTCACGCGTTTTTAGGAGGACCGAAAACCCTCCGTGGACACTCGGCAGAGTCCCCCCGGGTCCTCGTCCCGGCCCCTGATCCTCGTCCCGGCCACTTGGGAGGACGGAGCGGTCGAGCGGCCGTCACCTCTGCACGGCGTGCCTGGAGGCCAGCGACTGCTTCCCGCGGCCGACCCCCTTCCCCCCGGCGTCCGGCGGGCCGACCTGCCGCCGCCTCCCTTTGGCCTCCGGCTCAGAGTCGCTGAGCTCCAGGTCGGGACAGTAGCCGTCGCTGTCCTGGTACGACCTGCCGCCCTTGGCCCGGTGCTCGGGCTTGGCCCACAGCCGCTCCTTGGCGCCGCCCTTCCGGGACAGTTTGTCGGAGGCCCGCAGGTCCTCGGTGGTCCGCACCAAGTTGATGGTGGCCTCCTTGAAGGACCGGCCGAAGTGCTCCATGGCCGACTTGCGCAGGCCGCTCTTCTCCAGGGCCGGCGCCGAGGCGTCCGGGTCGCCGGGCGTCTGGCAGGAGCTGTCCTTCAGCGCCGCCGGCTTCTCCGAGAGGCCGTTGGACTTGCGGTCCGGGTCCGGCCTGCCGTTGGAGGAGTGGCCTCCGTGGAGCGCGGCGTGCAGGGCCAGCGGCTTGCCGCCGGGCAGCGGGGCCGGGCCGCGGCCGGAGGAGGAGGAGGAGGACGTGAGGCGGCCGTTGGGGCGCTCCTCGCGGCGGCCCCGGCCGTGCAGCTGGGGCTTCCCCTGTCCCAGGCCCTCGCCCTCGCCCACGTTGCCGCTGTGGTCCGGGCACAGCGGCCCGTTGCCGGACTTGGAGCCGGCGTTTCCGTTTCCCGGGCCGGAGGGTTTGGGCATTTTGAGCTTCAGCGTGATCCGAGGAGGAGGACGGAACAGCAGGCTCTCCGCCGGAGACGAAGAGGGAAGACCTGGAGGCGGAAGAGAAGCAGAGAGACACGTTCAGCGGCGTGGACTCGGACAACGAGGGGGACGGACAGACGGAGGGAGGGACGGCTCACCGGCTGAGAGCTCCTGGTTCAGGAGCTTCACGTGCAGGTTGAACATCTGCTCATGAGCTTTGCTCTGCAGCACCTTCAGCTTCTCCCGCCGGCTCACCATGTAACACAAGTTCCTCACCTGCAGAGAGGAAAAGAGCTTCAAATGAACGTCCTGCTCGTGAGACGGACCGAGCTCACGGAGAGAAAGTGAAAACCAGATTCTCCAGTCTGCTTCTTGTCCTCCTTTCCTGATAATAAACCAAATACTGTGGGAGACGTTTGGACCTCTAGCTTAATGTCCTCCAGGAACAAACAACGCATGTTGCTTTTTTTAATGTCCAGTTCCCTTAAACCGTGATATGATGTTCTGTACTCAAACAGCCAGAAGGCTCAGGCATGAAGGAAGAAGCAATAAAAGCATTTCATGAGACACCCACCCTCTCCAAGTCCTGTCTCAGGTGCATGAACATCCTCATGCGCGTGTGGATGCTGTCCTCCTGCGGCTGCAGCACCAGGTTCTCCTCGTCCTCCTTGGGGGGCAGCAGGGCCCGGTTGAAGTTAGCCCTCCTCTTCAGCTTCCAGTACTGACAGATGAAGTCCAGCAGGCGCGCCGGCAGCCCGAGGGCCCGGGACAGATCCTCCTGCTGCACCAGCGTGTAGAACTCCTCCTCCAGCTCCCGCAGCCTCTGGGCCCGCGGACCCGCCTTCTGGGCGTCGCCGGCGGGCTTGGAGCGAGCCGGGCCCGGGCCGGCCTCCCCGGCCTTGGGCTGGCTGTGCTTCAGGCAGTACGACTTGAACTTCACCTCGTCGCCTTCGTCCAGGATGGTCTTCATCTCCAGGCTGTGCTCGAAGGCGCAGGTCACGTGGAAGGGAGTGGTGCAGTTCTTCACCGAGCACTGGGAGCAGAACACGGGCGCGTTACTTCGTATAAAATAAGGAGGAGGACCTCCAGTATTCAAGCTAAGCTAAGCTAAGCTAAGCTAACCAGCTGCCTCACCTGGATACAAGCGCCCGTCTTCCATTTACACAGACTGCAGATGAGCGACCAGCGGCTGGGGGGGATGTGGGACACTTTGGTGATGGGCTCCATCCTCTCGGGACAAGCGATGCTCACCTGCGAAGGGACGACACGGTGAGGTTATTCAACGCTCCCTGCAGCGCGACAGCCCTGTGTGTGTGTGTGTGTGTGTGTGTGTGTGTACCTCTGGGATCCACAGAGCACAGCTCACGTGAGCCCACTTGGTGCCGGCTCGTGTGGCCTTCATGGCCCCCCCCTTCTGAGGGCACAAGAGACACTGAGGGTCGATGCCGAGGACACACGTCCTGCACAGCCAGTTCCCAACCGGCACTTTGACGATTCCATAGCAGGCCTGTGGGGGGGACGCTTCTCGTTATGCATCCGTTTTACAAAGCAACTTCAATAGAGGAAGATGTATAAATCAATAAGAATGAGTCATACATCAGATCCTTAAAGAAGGTTAAACAAAAGCAAGTTACCTTTGAATAAAACAATTAATAATAATAATAATAGAAACTTTCCAAGTCAATTACTGACATTAAGATAATGAATTAATCTATAAGATTTTTTAAATGTTAGGTCCATAAAATATGAGTGAGGTGTCATCTCGTTAAATATGCAACACTTTTTATACAATGTTAGAGCGTTGCCGCGGTCACCTGGTGCACGCAGATGTTGCACTTGTCACAGAACACCATGTCGTTGCCCTCCTCGCTGTCGGGGGAGCGGCACACGTCGCAGATGACGTCCTCGTCGTACTCGATGCCGAGGCCCTCCACCGTCTCGATGGCGTGGTTCATGTTGTCGTGGCACTGGCTCTCCAGGGCCTCCATGGCGCGCTCCATCGTCAGCTCGTGCACGGGCTCCTCGCCTGGGGAGGCAGAGCGTTTAATGGAAAAGACACAACAATAGAGCACTTCAATGATCGTGAATGAAAATGAAATAAGATATCAAATGATGCTTATTCTTTTACATGTTAAGAGAAAAGCATTTACGTCAGTGATCGCATTGTGTAACTGAGTCATAAGATTAGAATGATGCACCACTGGTCCTTAAAAAGATCCATTTACAGGTAGATCACCACAACCAGAGACCATCTTCTGGCTACTTCTGAATCAAAAAGCTCTACAGAGTCTTAATTGAGCGTTAAAGGAGAACGAAACCGTCGGCTGGTTTAAGTAGTCGGGGTTACATGAACGTTGGAGAGCGGGTGGAGCTTTAGACGTGGAAGCGGGGCCACAAGGCCCCCCCGGGGTACGCAGCGGGAACGCGCCGGGGTCCTTTACCCATGCGGTCCAGCTCTCGGTTGAGCGCCTGCAGCCAGTGGAGGTCCATGTCGTCCAGGTCGTAGCGGCACATGGCCTCCGCCAGCTCCTTGATGGCGACGTAGCCCGGCTCCGTGGACTCCAGGCTCGAGCACTGGATGTGCTTCTTCTGGTGCGTGTAGAGAACCTCTTTGGGCTTCTCCTCCATGACTCTGAAGACAACACCACACGGTGGGGGGAGGAGGGGGGGGGGGGGGGTCAGCACCGCGCGCACGGAATGATCTGGATGGATCCAGCAGGGAATAGAAGGCGTTACCTGACGGAGGGCTCGGGGATGGTGTCTGGACTCGCCAGCACCTGCACCCCCTTCTCCCAGTCCTGCTTCCAGGCGTCCGCCAGCAGGTAGTAGTCCTCCGGGGACACGTGGTGGGAGTCGGGCAGCTTCATGGCGCTGATCAAGTCTTTTCTGAACACCTGGGGGGGGGGACAAACTCATGAGACACTCGTCCTCGCCTGTACAACGGAGGTCAGCTACGACTGCAGGGAGGTGGGGCAGGGGGGTGGGGGACTTACTTCAGCCGGTTTCTTCTGGTTGGAGGCCGGAGCTTCGGGTTTGCCGCCTCCATACTTGTGGGAGGAGCAGAAGGAGGTGGAGGGACCTGATTGAAGAACAAAGTGCGTGAATAAAAAAATAAAAAAAAAACGAGCAGCGGGGGAGCAGAAGGAAACGGCCTCGAGTTCACGGAGACGGGACTCACTCTCATTGTCAGAAGTGTCGCTACTGCTGGACGACCTGAGACGTTTCATCCTGTAACATCCTGAGGAAGAGGAGGAGAACCATCTTTAAACACCTTCTAGAAGCAGCTGAACGATAAACAGCGTGGGGAGACATTTAAAAGTCAAAAAGAAACCATTCATTGGTAGTTTACTTATTATTGTATCAAATCCTAAATACAAGCCAACGAGCAGAATGATGGCGGTGATATAGAAAAGATGTGGTGAAACCGGTGAAATATTTCGATAGAAATAAAGAATTCTCTGGATGCAGCTTCTTAAATGTAAATATTTCCTGGTTTTCGTTCATCCGCTAAACCCGTATTCATTATTAATAGTATAGATTCGTAAATTTATACCTGGTGTAAAATAATGAGGGCGGCCGGCTGTGAATGTACACGGTTATGACATCACACGTGAGCTTTCTGGGTAACAGGAACAATGGCGGCCTTTGTTTACATGTATTCCCTCATATGCTGCATTCAATGTACGGATATCTGTGACGTAACAGCCGCGATGGCGCCAAACACAAACTCACACACGCTGAAGTGAGTTTCCCATTCGGACACAAAGTCAGAGGTTTATTTTATTCCGCTGTTAATAATCGTTTTTATGTAATTCAAGTTTTTTTAATGAAATGTCAAACTGGGTTTTTAAGAGTCTCATATTTTCTCTGATCATCTATCCAAGTCCTGGTTTGACCAGTCCGGGGTTTGTGACTCCGGTTCAACAGAATAAAGGACTGCTTGTTACCGACTTTTGGTAAAAGACACCTGGTTCAATGTGATCAATACGTGAGGATAAAAGTGATGAATCTGCCCTCTTATTTATTTAACCGTTAAATTAAAAAAAAGGGAGGACAGGTCGCTCAGCGACGTGAGTTGAATCTGCCCCCAAATGCCAGATCGGAAGCCTCGAACGTGAAGCTAACTTCGGCTTCCTCGCTCCCACTCGAGCTAACATCCGGGCCTCCAGCGGGCTGCACTGCAGACTGAGGGGGAATCAAACGTGGGCGCCATCCTCACAAAGATGTCACTTCCTACATCCACCAAGACCAAACTACAACGCATCCCGTTGTCCCGTAGTCGTTGAGTCCGCTGTCAGTGTCGCGCGGCAGGCTAACGCTCGCTAGCACGTACGCGGCAGCGACGGAGTGACGGGGGACCAGGCCCCGTGGCCTGGATTCACCATCCGGGGTAAATCCTGTCTCACGCAGCGCCCTCTCCCAACTCACGCACATACTGTTTCACGTTCCCCCCCGCGTTATGGTTTTACCTCCAGTCCGCTCGCTGCCGTCCGCCTTATTCCAGCCGCATATCCGTCCGGATACCGCGTCCAACATGTACCGGGGGAAAAAACTACCGCGGCTCTGGTTCTGGCTGCGGGCGGGAGGAGGGGGGGGGATCTGGGAGTTTGTATCCGACCACAGAGGGGCTCTCCTGGGTAGCAGTCGGTCCTCCACCACGGCACAACGGCTCTATTGTACCGCGCCTCCCCCCGGGTCCTAAATCCCGTCGCTTCCCTCCAACGCTGGGTGCGCTCGATTGTACAACTGGCGCTAACCTCCAGTAGCGGCAGGAAGACACGGGTCTTTCACCAATTACAAATTAAAAGAGGAAACACGTAATGAACTGGCATGAAAGTAGCAACAGTGAAATGACTGATTCAAAATAAGGCATTATTGTATTTATGTTGAGGGCGATAAATTAGCGGATTTCTTATCATTGTTGTTGTCATTTAATCTACAACGATGCATCACCATTTTAGTTCATTCTTTTTACAAATGTTTTACATCTGAAAAGTAACTAAATTGTAAATTGTACTTAAGTACAGTATAAGTAATAAGAATGATTTTTATTCCTTTCCTCTCCTTTTGTTTCATCTTATTTTCTTTGATATATTGTATTAATCCTCATCTGAGGGTCAAAGTGCTGCAGTTGTAGGAAATATTGTAAAGCTCTCTGAGGAATTTTATGTATTTGTGATATTTAATACGATTCCACCATAAAAACATAGAAATTGAGAAAGTCTGCAAAAGTCTTCTCTTTGGGGGATTTAATAGTTTGCATGCTGCTCCTTGCTGGAGGCTTCATCCGAGTCAGAATGGGACCGTTTTCTGTAACTCTCTTGAGTTTTGTTCTTAAAGTAGAAAAGTCTACGTGTGATTCATGACGTGTTCCTAAACAGCGGAATTGTTCGCAGGTGTGATCTTAGAATAATATTCCATTTTAAATTCGAACGGCCAAAAACAGTATGACTACTTATTTTGCGCAAACATGTCAGCTCTTAATTGTGTGTACGAGTGCTCGTGTGTGTGGGTGAACTCTGTTCTTACCGAAGAACAAATCCCAAATAAGAAAACATTGGCGAATGCCAGAATCTTTGTGAAAACTGCGTAAATGGGGATTAAGCACAAATTAGTTCTGAAGAACATTTGGTGAATGAAATATTTCCTTTAGAGATCAAACGTCTCTTCGCTCTTTCATCCTCTCGCTGATTCATATTATTAACTGACAGTTTGATATTGATGAAAAAGAATAAAACATGGTGTTAAATAACCAGTCGGTGCGTTCAGGTGTCCTCCAGCTTTTAATGTACAAAGACACGGTTTTGTTTTAAGAGTCCAAACCACAAATCACAGACAGACGAGTGTTCTCTACAAAAAACACAACGCGTGCTCGAGTACAAAAGGTTCACAATTACAAAAGTACATCACAGGACGTCCCTCTGTTAGTTTCTCTTAAAAGGCAAGTGAACAGACCAAAAAGGTTCGATTTAGCTTTGACTGAAGCTGCAACATGTTTGATGAAATCCCATCGGTCTCGTTTGGTTTCCTATTGGTCGGATCAATCGAACCCAAAAAGCTTTTTACTGGGATTCTAAAGTGTTGTTTAGGCTCCGACGTTAAAGCGCTGCCTCTAAAAGCGACGTAAAAAAGGAGAATAATTATCTGACTTAACGTTTTACCAGCTCAAATAAAACAATTCCAGCTTGTTCTCAAAATGTCTAACAGCAACACAACGTGCTCTTCAATGGATAGTTTGTATTTGTCGACAGGCCTTCCTGAAGCCGTCACCAGACTCCATTCACAAAACTGGTGATTTTACCTCTCGGAACAGAGCGGATTGCTGCTGCTCTACTGCCGCCTTCATTAGCTAGTTTGTGTTATTGTGAGACTTTCATGATGAAATTTAAACGCTTTAAAAAAAACAAACACACAATACCACAAAGAAGCAGTAAAAGACGCAGTCAGCAGCAGAGCAGCTCCTGTTTCTGTGAATGAGTCAGAAAGATGAAAGCTTGAGTCCCCCGGCAGGAAGGTAAAGGGGTGGAAATAGTCTCCATGGAACGTTTGATTAAACAATAAGTAGATTATCATCGGCAGCAGAGTGCTGCATCTCCTGTGGTAACACACGGAGAAGAACACACTAAAACATCGTCCATCCCTTTAAGACTCTGAGAGGTTCGTGCTGCTGACTAGACGGACGTTTTGCGCTCAGGTCTGCGGCTTCTTCACGTCGGCTCAATAACAGCACAGCTGGGAGCAAGTCATGTGTGCATGTACAAAAACACAGTATAAAACACATATTACAAAAATAATAACGCTCACAGGTGTTGGCTAAGTCACAAAAAACAGCTAGAACACAAGTGTTCACACGTATGAATGTAAACACACACACACACACACACACACCTTGTAGGAAAGAACATTTGTGTACTTGTGTTTTCCATTAATAAAAACAAAGCTTTAAATTAAAAAATGAATTACAATGACAGCAGAGAGCTACATTCACAAATCGATAAAAGCAACGGGATACATTCGTAGGGATAAACATCTTAACACTCTCAGCGACGGCTGTTAAGATGTTTGCAGCTGATGTTTTTAGACAAACGGGGGGGAGAGACTTTGATCTGCAGACTCGTGCGGATTTCTCCATGAAAACCAGAGCGTAAAACGTGCCGCTGCGTCTCGAAATTTCTTTTGAGGATTAAAAACAAGCTGCTCACACGGGGCGTTCAGGGGGCGTCCGTTTTTGTTCAGGCCACTCGGCTCGCTCACAAGCCCATCTGCATGTCGGCGAAGTTGAAGAAGCTGTTGACGTCTCTGGAGGACGTGTTTTTGTTATCGGAGACGAAGACCTGCGGAGGAAAAGAATAAAAACGACATGCAAGTTACTTCAGACGAGCTTCTGCCGAAACGATCAGATAAGAGCGGAGGAAGCGGACGAGCCGGACCTTGGTGCCGCTGAACACCTCGTCGGCGATGCTCCTGCAGGCCTCCACCACGCCGTCCCCGCTCAGCTCCAGGGCGATGACCGGCCCTTCAGACCGGAGAGGAACTTTAATGACACTTTTCCAAAGTAACGTCTGAGCAAAAGTAAAAAAACGACTCTTTTTGTGAATGAAGTCTGGTGTCTTTGTAGAGATCATAGAAAACGGCTTCAGTTTCCACCAGAAAGGTGGAAATATAGAAAATGATAAAGCGTATTTTAGATGCATAAGATACGTTTACAGTGGAACATCGCTCTGCTCCAGTAGAGACACACAAACACACCGCTTAGCGTCGCTGCCGTCCCTTTGAGACTCGGCTGATGAGCAACGCAACTGATTCTCTCACTGAATGAAAACAGGAAATTGAGTTGCTGAGCAGCAACAACAACAACAACAACACCAGCACCCAAACTGCAACCTACCGTTAGTGACACACTCCACCAGGGACTCTGCGCTGTTCTGAAACACCCTCTTCACGTCTTCAGGCCGCATGGACACCTCCTTGGTCTGGATGAGCACGAAGCCTTTGGCAGAGGCCTGTTCAAGAAAACGTTCAGAGGCGTTCAGAGAATCCTCCACTTGGAGAAAGGCAGCGGAGGAGATGAACCAGATTGTTCCGTGACGGAGGAACGTTCGCACACACAAACATCGCTGGAATGTCGAGGCGGCTCTCTGAAGTTTGAGGTCCGATTCGACTGGATGGTGAAAGGTAAATGTGATAAATATGGAACTCACATCACAATAAAAGCTACCTATGATTTAAAAAAACAAATAACAGAAAGAATTATGTTTAGCATCATGAGCATCATGCTGTACTGAAGACTTGAAACTACAGATTCAGACCATAAACTCATGTTTACAATGTTTACTGAGGGAATAAATCAAGAGAGAAGTAGAGTCATTTCCTCATAGACGTCTATGGGAGCAGAGGAGTCGCCCCCTGCTGGTCACTACAGAGAAGTAGAGTAATTTCCTCATAGACGTCTATGGGAGCAGAGGAGTCGCCCCCTGCTGGTCACTACAGAGAAGTAGAGTCATTTCCTCATAGACGTCTATGGGAGCAGAGGAGTCGCCCCCTGCTGGTCACTCCAGAGAAGTAGAGTCATTTCCTCATAGACGTCTATGGGAGCAGAGGAGTCGCCCCCTGCTGGTCACTGCAGAGAAGTAGAGTCATTTCCTCATAGACGTCTATGGGAGCAGAGGAGTCGCCCCCTGCTGGTCACTGCAGAGAATGCAGCTTTAACACATGAAGCTTTACTCGTCATAATCAGGTTGCCTGGTTTAAACTAGTGACGTGGTTTTAACAATTAAGCTCCAAAATGAAAAAAAAGCAATAATTCAGAGAATAAAAACAATTGTTCTACGCTCTTAATGGGCGAGCGTGTGTTTGGAGCGTCTTCCCGTCCTCGCACTCACCTCGTCGATCAGCTTGCGGGCGTTCGCCGTGCTGTACTCTCCGGCGAAGAAGACAAAGAGGCAGGACTCCTCGCTGGCCTTCCGCCGCCCCCCCGTCGTCAAAGGCACGATGCTGCGCTCGGCGTCGGCGGAGATCCGAACGGACTTGAACTCGGACTCGGGGCCCGGAGGCGGCACCGACTCCAGGACGGCCGAGGCCTCCGGCAGCAGGCTCCAGTTGGTCTCCCCGGACACCGGCGTGAAGTCGTGGACGTTGCTCCAGTTGTTGTTGAAGACGCTCAGCCCGGCGTCCTTGAAGTGGAAGGCCAGCTCGGGGTAGAAGTACTGGAAGCAGCCGAACCTCATGCCCGTGGACGACTCGATGATGGGCTGCGTGGCGCAGCACAGGAACACCTCCATCTTCTTGCAGTCCCGCGTGCGAAACTGCTGGCAGGCCACCACGCACTTGACGTCCCTGCAGTCCCGGAAGAACACGCTGCCCTTGGCGGGGCCGAGCACCACGCGGCAGTTGACGCAGTCGTCGATGGTGACGGCGGCCGAGTGGTCGAACACGTAGATGTCGCAGTTCTCGCAGTCCTGGATGACGAACTGCTGGCCGCCGAGCTTGCCGGGCAGCCGGCCCACCGTCACGTCCTTGAGCCCCGTCAGCATGTAGTCTTTAGGGTCCACCTGGGCGCAAAGTGGTCACGGGGTCAGAGGTCACCTGCTCACACACAGGTTTATGGACGCTAAATGAGGTACAAGTACAATCAGTAAAGGGAAGTACAACGAACAGGACAGAAACACCTCCAGTCGTCCAATGAAAAACAATTGAGAAGAAGATTATTTATTTTGACAAAATAAAAGCAGAAATGCTGCAGGCGACGACGCTTGAGGCCGAACGACAGATTGAGGTCGGGACTAACGAAGCACATTTACTCAAGTAGTTCACATATAACATATTTGAGGTACATGTACTTTACCAAGTACTTCCTACTTCTCTACTGCATATCGTACTCTTACAGAAGATGCCATGCTGTAGATTAAACCGGCCAACGGGACCTAAAAGGAGGCGACGCGCTGCTTCCTCCGTGTGCGTTACTCTCCTCGCCGCGCGTGGCAACTGATGTTATTTGACTTATCGAGCCGTTTCCCCGGCGACAGTCTGACGTGGTCGATCACGGTTTGACAGTTTGACTCGCGACGAGCGGAAGTAGAACCACCGCTGAAGAAGAAGAAGAGGAGGCAGCAGCCATGTTGAGCGTGAGGTAATCCCATAATGAGATAGAGGAGCAGTGAGAGGGACCAGCTTTGAGGGCTCTCGGCCCAGAATGCAACATGTTGTCGCACGCCACTCAAGCAGAGCTGATTATTTAGAGACGCCGCTGTTATGGGAGAGAAAATTTAAAAAAAATCACGAGCCGAAGACAAGTTAAGGATTTGTAGGATTGTTTTTTTTTTCTATAAACAGAATTCAGTATTCAAACAGGAGCAGCGCTGCGGTTGTTTCGTTTTACGCTTACTCTACATGTGGTTTTGGTACTTTTACTGCAGCAGAGGATGTGAACACTTCCTCCATCTCTGCTTCCCCTAATTGTGCGCAGTGTGTAGTTCACACCACGAGCAAAGACAACAATATGTTAATGATTATAATTCAGAACCACTCAAAATGTTTGGACACATTTTCTCATCAAATTGAATAAGAAAATATGTCCTCTTGACTTTCACTGCATATACATTAAAAAGCTGTTGTACATTGTAGTAATAATGTAGTTAATAGTGTACATTTACAGCGAGTCGTATTCCGCAGTGTTTGAATTAACGACAGGAATCTCGCTGGTCTGCGTGTTACAGGAAATCCCCGCTGCAACGCCAATGACGTAAACCACGTGACAGTTTGCACAACGCGCCCACCGACGGTTTAGCGCGGCGCGCGCTTCCCGCTTGACGATGGCTAATCTGCAGATTAATCAAACGAATGACTAAGTAAGCGGGACGCGACGGCACCGCGGTGAGTTCTACGCTCGCCTTCTCCCTCTTGTCCCAGCTGTACTGCCGCGGCTCCTCCCCGCCGCCGCTGTTGCCAAGCGACGCCGCGTTGCCCGTCGCCGCGGTGTCGACGGTCGTCGTCCGCTCGTCACTCTCGGAGGGCTTCCGCTTGGACTTCTTGGAGAAGAAACACCCCATGGCGGCGGTGTCTCGGTGGCCGGGGACGTGGACGTGGATCCGAGGAGGACGCGGGGACGCGAAGAAGGGGACGCGGCGGTCGCGGGTGTGTGTTTGCGGCTCTTCTGTTTTTTTTGCCTCCCCGTTCGACCTGGCTGGTCGGTCAGAGCGGCCAATCACGGGGCTCGGTTGGCGTGACGCGGTGGCGTCACGGGGCCACGTATTGGAGGCGTGTCCTCGTGGGGCGTTTGTAGAAAAATGTTTTTTTTTATTTTTAGGGTGTTGGTAGAATCATCGTCATAGTTATGACTTTAAATATGATAGGCGTGACATTTTAGCTCATATTTAAGAGAAATTGATTGGTGTCAAAGTACCAAAATAATTAATTAAATAGTAATTAAATGCATTACTTGAGTAATGTAGTTAGTTACTTTCCACCAATGGCTTCTCCGGACACTAAACACACAGTTTTTTATAAAATAAAATAAACTATTTATATAATAAAGTAAACAAGTGCAGGATTCCTCCCTTACACAAACAACACAAATAATCAAAACGTTCAAATGTATTTTACAATGTTACACCACCACGGTAAGGGAGGAGCAGAATCAGTAAAGGACTAATTTCCCAGACTCCCTTGAACGCACC
This sequence comes from Gasterosteus aculeatus, assembly GCF_964276395.1. Taxonomy (NCBI): domain Eukaryota; kingdom Metazoa; phylum Chordata; class Actinopteri; order Perciformes; family Gasterosteidae; genus Gasterosteus; species Gasterosteus aculeatus. Next base: position 21,168,506 of record NC_135695.1, on the reverse strand, counting down.
GCCTCCGACTGTTGTGGAAGGTTTTCTCATCAGGAATCAGGAAACATTTATTGCCAAAATATGTCAAACATACAAGGAATTTGTCTTGGCGGTTGGTGCGTGTCAGTAGACAGTGTAACAATAGACAACAAGACAACAGTGCACAAGTAATAAAATAAAGTAAAATGAAAGGCTAATGCAATGGGTTAGTAGAATAAGGCTATGGGTTAGTGTAAAACAAGAGAAGAAAGTTAAAAATTTAAAATATTTAAAAAGTTTAAAAATATTAAGCATAAAGTGCACTAGCAACAAAGTAACGAGTGACGACAAAGTGATAAATAACAATGCAGTGTGAAGGGGAGTGACCGGTGGAATGTTATAGTCAGTCAGTGGGGGACCGGCTCTCTTCATGAGCCCGACTGCCGACGGGAAGAAACTGTTGGTGTGGCGGGAGGTCTTAGTCCTGATGGACCTCAGCCTCCTGCCAGATGGAAGGGGCACAAACAGGTTTTGAGGTGAGAGGGGTCGGCTACCATCTTTTTAGCTCGCTTCAGAGACCTGGAAGCGAACAAGTCCTGCAGGGACGGCAGATTGCAGCCGATCACCCTCTCTGCAGAGCGGAGGACACGCTGCAGCCTGCCCTTGTCCTTGGCTGTGGCTGCAGCGTACCAGACGGTGATGGAGGAGCAGAGGATGGACTCCATGGTGGCCGTGTAGAAGTGGACCATCATCGTCTTTGGCAGGTTGAGTTTCTTCAGCTGTCTCAGGAAGAACAAACTCTGCTGAGCCTTCTTGGTGATGGAGCTGATGTTCAGCTCCCACTTGAGGTCCCGGGTGATGATGGAGCCCATGAAACGGAAGGAGTCCACTAGTGACGGGGGAGTCACACAGGGTGATGGGGGAGGGTGGGGCTCTGTTCCTCCTGAAATCCACAACCATCTCCACTGTCTTTAGAGCGTTGAGCTCCAGGTTGTTCTGGCTGCACCACGACACCAGATGGTCAGACTCCCACGCATGCAATTAGGAATCAGTTATAAGGTCTCTCGTGAATCAAAGTTGTATCCCCGAGTAAAATATCCCATAATACAAAGTGAAATGAGTGAATCAAACTGTGCAATTTAATGCAAGTGTGAGTTTTTTCATCATTGACACGTAATGGGACGGAAGAACTTAATCAGACAGGTAACCACGTCCAACCAGACGTCAGATCATCTTGTTATTTAAGCCACTAGGCCACTCTATTAATAGGTAATCCCCCATCATGCCTCTGTGAGCGACGCTTTGAAGCCATGGCCTTGTACGTCCCCTTTTCATAATCTGTGTCACCACCTAAGGTTAGAGGTCACGTGGTTCGTTTATTGCCCCCGCACAACTGGTTTTAAGCCACAAAATGCAGTGGACTGTCTAAGGGAAGAAGCTGTTCCTCAATTCCAAGACCACATGATTTCATCCATACTTTTTCTTTGCAAGTCAGGACTTTATCCTCCAATCACGGCACATGTGAGTTTCCTGTTTTGAACCACTGAACTGCAAATTCATCAAAAATCTCAAGGCGGTGACTCAGTAATGAAATGAGCCTCTGATGAATAGTCAGACCGTCTCTCCAGTCTGAGAGATACAAACGCAAACCCTCACCGAGTGACCGCAAACTGAGAAGCCACTAAGGAAGACACACGAAACCCATGGCAACCCCAGAAACCAGGAAGTCAGGTCACTGCGGAGACGCACTTCAAATTTCTAAAAGAAATAAAAAGTTAGAATAAATTGTCAAAAAATGTCTAGCAAAAGTTAGATAAGAACTTCAACTTGTTTAACCACATTGTCTCAAATATATGCACTCAAGTACCAGACGCCGCATTTGTAAAACATAATATATATGTTTCAGTTTATATTTATATTTTTGTAAAACAATTCTGAAGTTTAAAAAAATATTTTTAGGAATTCTGTTTGAAATTTGGAAATTATTTTGGAAATACCTTATTGGTTTAATCCATGTCTACCTATACATTGAAAGTAGGCACTTTTATCAATATATTCGAGAGGGATGTGATCACATTTGACTGACATTTATGCACAACTGTTCACAATTTTAAGTATTTGAATTTTGTTTTTCAATTTTCCAACAATAAAAGTCGTAATATTTTAATTTGGAATTCCTACATTTTTAAAATCCTTCTTAAATAGTTTTTCTGATCACTTCCGGGTATTGACGGGTCAAAACATGAAAGAATGCATACTATTTGAACATACTGAAAATGTACTGAAAGAGCCTTAAATGCGCTCCCGGGTGTCGGTGACCCGCTGCGCAGTGTTCCTTTAAAAGGCGGAACCCCGCAGCGGCCGGTGTGCGTCGTTTCCCCGCCCGGCTCAGCTGTGTGGGCCCTTTTTGTTTTTTTCCTCCCTCCCAGCAGTGACATGGCATAGAGGCGCCGTTGTGTGTCTCTCCAGCAGCAGCAGCAGCAGCAGCATCATCCTGCACCAATGGACGCGCTGCGGCCGCCGAAGCGGCGCGGCGCCTGCGACTCGACCACCGCGACGAAGATGATAACGATGATGACGAGGAGGATGATGATGCCGGTAACGGCGATGTGGATGCTGCCGAGCGCGGCGTCCGGGCTGCAGGCGGAGGACGGAATGGCAGAACTCGCCACGGAGAAGGAGGCGGAGGAAAGTCACCGGCAGGACAGCGTGAACCTGCTGACGTTCATCCTGCTGCTGACCTTAACGATCCTCACCATCTGGCTCTTCAAGCACCGCAGGGTGCGCTTCCTGCACGAGACCGGGCTGGCAATGATCTACGGTGAGGGGCCGCTCGGTCAATCGATCCAAAAACACACGCACGCACGCGCGCGCAAACAAGCGCACCCGCAGCGCGGACACACGCAGCAGGCTTTGCGCGAGAATCGGTCCGCAGATGAGTCTCGAGAAGCCGCTCCGTTCTCTCCTCGTTCGCGCCATGTGGTCTGCGAGAAGACTCTCAAATCAATATTAAATGCGTATTTTTGATGCGCGTGCTAATGTTCCACTGCCTCCCCCCCCCCCCCCCGGATTGAATGCGGCGTCATGTGAACAGAATATTCTGTTTGGGTTTCCCAAATAAACCTTCATCCGATTGGCGCGTTTCCAGATTAAAGGTGCAGCGTGAAGGATGTGGCGGCCTCTAGCGGCGAGGCTGCAGATCGCATCCGACCGAAGCTTCTCCTGCGTGTTGGTGTCGAGGAGCGTTAAATTGTCCCGATGGAGACGTCCGAAACGTCGCATAAAATCAGCTATTCAATTAGAATTCAATGAGGTCCAGTTAGAGAGAATCTTTCCAGTCTCATTATGTATTGTTTTTAGAGGTCAACAAATGGTTATCACATAAAGATGATGTAGATAAATGTATTCATATATTCTATATTATAATACTGAGCACCGATGTCTGCTGAAGATAATCCACGGATCTTTTTGTGACAACAAACGCGTTGATCGTGTTCTTTAAGGTGCTGCATGCAATTCTGTGCCGTTTTCTCCTAACGTCCTCGTGAGCGAGCGAGTCCTTTGGTCATGTGACTTCAGTCAGCGAAGCCGTAATAAAGTCTGCGGAGCACCTTCCGAGTCATTTATTAAACCACAGGGGTCACACGCGGCGCTCGGACTACAGTTACAAAGTGAACTCTGCTTCTGTTTGTCGTTTATTTGCTTGTGCTGCTTTTTGAAGGTCCCGAAAACAAGAATCCAGCCCAGATTTACTACTTGCAGAGGCGGAGTTCCTCTTGGCGCTCGTGGGTTCTTTGTTCTCGATAATAAACATGTGGAATGGATTCGATCTTGATTGCGCTTGTTGCAGTTGAAGCTTTTCATCAGATCAGAGGACAGAAAGCAGAAGGGAAAGAGCAGACTCGACTAGACAAGACGAGTGAAAAGATCATGTTCGTGGTGTCTGCTTCAAAGAGGATTGACTTGTTCCTTTTATGGTGCTTCCTATTAAAAATACCACCCAAAACCACTCACCGGCTGGAAAGAACCTGAAGAACTACAGAAACTGAAACACAGTTTCGGGTGGTTTGATCCTCATGGTTTTCTAGAGCTTTTTACAGATGGACTACGTCCACTTCCTTCACACAGTCTGTGGTTTGAGAAATCAGGAAACATTTATTGCCACGATCTGTCATACGTACAAGGAATTTGTCTTGGCGGTTGGTGCACCAAGCGAACCGTAGTGCTGGATATTATTCAGGTGCCCGTCCTGCGCTCAGCTCCCCTCCGGTCTGCTCAGGTCTGCTGGTGGGCGTCATCCTGCGGTACGGCATCCCGGCCACCAGCTACCACAACAAGACGCCGCCGAGCTGCTCGCTGAAGGAAGGGCCCGTCAGCACCGTGCTGCTCAACGTCAGCGGCAAGTTCTTCGAGTACACGCTGAAGGGGGAGATCAACTCCAGGGAGATCCACAACGTGGAGCAGAACGACATGCTGCGCAAGGTACCGCTTCGGACGGAGACCCCCCCCTCCAAGACCCTCCCACCCTGAACGAATCTGCTTTCTTTTCCAGGTGACCTTTGACCCCGAAGTATTCTTCAACATTTTGCTGCCGCCGATTATTTTCCACGCCGGGTACAGTCTGAAGAAGGTGAGGCGGCGGTCAGGGTTTGTGTGTGTGTGATGCACGGGGAGGGAGGCGTGCACCAGGGGGGCTCATCTGCTGCTGTTAAGAAGCCCCCCCCGACTCCCCCAATCCTCCGCCTTTACTCCGGGAGAGGAAGTCGAAACCAGAAGTGTCTCGTTTGCCTCCCTGACTCGCGCTGCACGTTTGTGGTTATTTGGGAAAGCGTCGAGGTGGTTCCGTTATTTCTGTTTTAATGATATTCTATCGTAATAACGGAGACTGAAACGTGTTGAGCGCCTGCGGCGTCTGAGCTCCGTCGCTTTTTGCTCATCTCAGCAGGGTTTTGGGGGGATTGAATCAATCGTGGCCTCCAGAGGATGAACCTTAAGCGTTTTCATCCATCTTCATATGTTGTTTGAGCATTTCTTTCAAAACAAACTAGTTTCCCATCAGCCACTGCGGTAATGTGCCAGGTGCTAATTAGCATGCTACACACTAATCCTATACACTGTGTACTGCGTAGATTATATACAATATGTAATACTACTGACTCCACAGTAGTGCTCGCTGTATGGACTTAGAATACTTTTCTACAAGGCCTGAAAATATAAAACCTTGATTCCACATTGTATTTTGGTATCTGATGAGTCAGATATGGCTGTGAGCGCCGTGCGAGCCGTATTTCTACTCGTTGACTCAGTCAGCTTTAGATCGCCGGAGCAAAGCCGGGTGCGTCATGTGACCTGCAGCATGTTAATCCTTCACACTGTCACTTCCCACATCCTGTTTGTTCTGTTCTACCAGACTTCTGACAGTCAAGCAGGAAAATACAATCATTTCTTTTAGTTGGAAAAAAACATTATTTGTGTGAGATACTTTGACTGTGCGGCTTGTTTTCAAACGGAGGGACGCGTGTCTACGTTTCGTTTCCCGTTGGACCGTGTGGCCTTCAGGGACTAGTTGTAATAAAGTTCAGTGTGCGACTTTTGTTAAAGTGTTTTTTTTTCTTCTCTTATCCTGTTTTCCTTTTCACCTTTTCTAGAGACACTTCTTCAGGAATCTGGGCTCCATCATAACTTATGCGTTTCTTGGCACCGCCATCTCTTGCTTTGTCATCGGGTGAGCGTTCACTTTCTGAGACTTTAAAGGCGATCAGGTGATCTTAAAAAGTGAACAAGAAGGACCTGTAAACGTACACCTGTGAACTCCGCTCAGCCGTGCCCAAAAGTCTTTAAAGTCTCTAACTGTAAACAGAAAATGTTTTTTAAACGCCTTTAAAACTGAAAGTATATCCTTCAGTCCTCTGAAGACACGCCCCCTAAATCATCATGAGGAACGTAAACAAACAACATGGCCGCTGTTAGAACTCACAGCTGGTGGCGAGCAATGAGTAGCAGGTAGACGCAGACGGGTTGGTGAACAGATGTTTAAGTATCTCTATTGTTGGGATTAAGTTATAGAACAATGCTAACATAAATATATTACTCACATTGGGGTTTTCAAAATGTTTTTATTAAGCTATGTTTTAGTGTTGAATTAGTGTGAATATATATCTATATATGATCATCTATAAGAATGTAGGATAGACTTTATTTATTAACACTACTAAAGGTACAATGAAATTGTTCTTATTTTCTTTCCCACAGCTTTTGTTTCATTGATTTCCGATCAGGATAAAATAAGTAATTCAACAACACACTACCTTTAGTGATCGATGCTCTCTTTCACCTCTCCGTCCCACCTCCCTGTCTCTCTGCAGGAATCTGATGTACGGTGTGGTCAAGCTCATGCAGATGGTCGGTCAGCTGACTGACAAGTTCTACTACACCGACTGCCTCTTCTTCGGGGCCATCATCTCGGCCACAGACCCGGGTACGTGAGGAAGCGCCGCGTCAGCAGTTTACGTTCCCGGAGGAGGAGCTAACGAGGCCTCGTCTTCTTTCAATGTGTGTAGTGACTGTGTTGGCCATCTTTAATGACCTCCACGCTGACGGGGACCTCTATGCTCTGCTGTTTGGAGAAAGCGTGATGAACGACGCTGTGGCCATCGTGCTGTCATCGTGAGTCAAATGTTTTTACTTCTTCCAACACCAAATGAAAGTGTACGTGTGGCTTCTTTTTTCACCCTGATGTTGGTGTTCAGGACTGAAGTGTGATAGGGGCATCACTGCTGTATTATGGAGCTAATGCATGTAATTCTCCTGGTGTCCACTAGGGGCATCACCGCTGTATTATGGAGTTAATACGTGTAATTCTCCTGGTGTCCACTAGGGGCTTCACTGCTGTATTATGGAGCTAATGCATGTAATTCTCCTGGTGTCCACTAGGGGCTCACTGCTGTATTATGGAGTTAATACGTGTAATTCTCCTGCTGTCCACTAGGGGCATCACCGCTGTATTATGGAGTTAATACGTGTAATTCTCCTGGTGTCCACTAGGGGCTTCACTGCTGTATTATGGAGCTAATGCATGTAATTCTCCTGGTGTCCACTAGGGGCTCACTGCTGTATTATGGAGTTAATACGTGTAATTCTCCTGGTGTCCACTAGGGGCTTCACTGCTGTATTATGGAGTTAATACGTGTAATTCTCCTGTTGTCCACTAGGGGCTTCACTGCTGTATTATGGAGCTAATGCATGTAATTCTCCTGGTGTCCACTAGGGGCTTCACTGCTGTATTATGGAGCTAATGCATGTAATTCTCCTGGTGTCCACTAGGGGCTTCACTGCTGTATTATGGAGTTAATACGTGTAATTCTCCTGGTGTCCACTAGGGGCTTCACTGCTGTATTATGGAGTTAATACGTGTAATTCTCCTGGTGTCCACTAGGGGCTTCACTGCTGTATTATGGAGTTAATACGTGTAATTCTCCTGTTGTCCACTAGGGGCTTCACTGCTGTATTATGGAGCTAATGCATGTAATTCTCCTGGTGTCCACTAGGGGCATCACTGCTGTATTATGGAGTTAATACGTGTAATTCTCCTGGTGTCCACTAGGGGCATCACCGCTGTATTATGGAGTTAATACATGTAATTCTCCTGGTGTCCACTAGGGGCTCACTGCTGTATTATGGAGTTAATACGTGTAATTCTCCTGCTGTCCACTAGGGGCTTCACTGCTGTATTATGGGGCTTTAACGTGAGATAACGTGGTGTTATGTAATCAAGCTGCTATTTAAAGGGTTTTAACTTTCTGAAAGCCATATTTTTGTGTTTTGATGTTGTTGTATTTGTTTGTCAGGTCCATTGTTGCCTACCAGCCCAGCGCAGCGAACACGCACATGTTCGACGCCGCAGCCTTTTTCAAGTCGGTGGGGGTCTTCCTGGGTATTTTCAGCGGCTCCTTCGTGATGGGCGCCGCCACGGCGGTCGTCACCGCTCTCATATCCTTGCCCAAGTGCCACGTTTCTCCCAAGTGGAAACTCAAAGACGTGAAGTGTCGTTTCAGAGTGATTTTAATTCCAAACTGCGTTGGCGCCTTTAACTCGGCGCCCCACGTCACCAAGTTCACCAAGCTGCACTGCTTCCCGCTGCTGGAGACGGCGCTCTTCTTCCTCATGTCCTGGAGCACCTTCCTGTTAGCCGAAGCCTGCGGCTTCACAGGCGAGTGGAGAAGTGAAGCGCGTGACTTCCACTTTGCTTTTTTTATTGGACGGTTTTATTAATATTAAGAACATTTGCACACAGTCTTCGATATTTTTCACATACATTTCAGATATGTGTTTATATCTTTTTGAGGGGAATTCCTCCGCATTTTCCCAGATTTATGGGAATTTTGCACATACCTTTGCATATTTTGCTAGAAATCTCACAATCCCGGTTATTACTGTGGTCAAAACCTTCATTCAGCTTATTATTTTCTTTTTCGGGATGTAAAATATTTTTACATTTGTTAGTTGATGGGCCTTTTTTCTTCTCAACAACATAATTAAAGGTAGAAAATGTACATCATGAAAATCTTTAAAGAGGTTTTTCCTGGTAAATAACTTGATCATGATTGGATCAGTGCCTCAAACACTGATTATAACGTTACACGATAATTAACTGATAGCATTTTATTTGTTTCTGAACGCAGGGGTCGTGGCCGTGCTGTTCTGTGGCATCACGCAGGCTCACTACACCCACAACAACCTCTCTGCAGAGTCCAACACGCGCACCAAGCAGGTAACCCCCCCCCCCCCCCCCCCCCAGGCCACCAGATGGCTCGATGGCCGGCCTGCTGTGACCTTAATCGCGTTTCTCTGTGGACATCCGCCCCACGCGGCGCGTAGTCTGGAGGACAGAGTTCAGATTAGCACATAGACAACAAGCAGCGTGACGCGTTCAGGGACCAACAGGGAACAAGTGAGCCTGGCTTTGTCCCTTTTTACGTCCTCTAAGTCTCTGAACATTTGCACGTGTTTAATAACGCACTAAGGCATTTGTGTTCCATCCATAGAACACGTTTAATCTGTTAACTCAAGTCTCAGAAATGGGGACGAAGACTCTTCTTCCTCTTTCCAATTGTTGTTTGCCCTCGAACCGCCGTGGCAGCTTCAAAGCAGTGCATTGTGGGAAGCCTTGTGAACCTGAACACCTTTTCCTTGTTGAATTCACGATGAAGTGTCTCCATGCAGCTGTTCGAGGTCCTCCACTTCCTGGCTGAGAACTTCATCTTCTCCTACATGGGTTTGGCTCTCTTCACCTTCCAGAATCACATTTTCAGCCCGATCTTCATCGTCGGGGCTTTTGTATCCTTATCGGGGCAAAACGAGTCTGGTGAGATGTTGTGTGTCTGTGTGGTATTCCTTTGCACCATGTTTGTGTCTCCTTGTGCTTCCTTTGGTCTATTTGTAGATGCTACGTGTCTCTCTGAGGTCATTTGGTGTCTCTTTGGATGCCTCGCTTCTATTTTGGTGCGCGTGTTGTCTTAACCTTGCCGCCCAGAGCGCCATATTCATCGGGAGGGCGTTAAATATCTACCCGCTGTCCTTCCTGCTCAACCTCGGCCGGAGGCACAAGATCAAAGGGAACTTCCAGCACATGATGATGTTCGCAGGTACGGAGATCTTGTTACTCCTCCCCCGCCCGCCGCCTGCTCCGATGTGATTGGCTGACTGTGACCTTCCCCCCCGCAGGCCTGCGAGGGGCGATGGCGTTCGCTCTGGCCATCCGGGACACGGCCACCTACGCCCGCCAGATGATGTTCACCACCACGCTGCTCATCGTCTTCTTCACCGTCTGGGTGTTCGGAGGCGGGACGACGCCCATGTTGTCATGGCTACACATCAGGTGACGTGAAAACCGGCACCGCGTCGACGTCCATAAAGCGCAAAAAAGTAGAACTCATCAAAGCGAATTTTTTTAATAAAAATAATGATCGGAATTGGACTTTTTATTATTTAATAAAAACAGACACGTGATGACTGACACGTATTTAATGAAAACATTTCATCTTTGGAGGAAAAAAGCTTCCAAAAAGACCAGTAAACCTTCAACATCGGAGATATTGTCTTTTGGGATATTTGTGATCCTCGGAAGAGTGAGACCATTAAAGCACATTTTACTTCATCATATCTTCATTTAGTCGTTGATTCATAATAAACCCCAAAATTCAATCAAGGAGGCAGAAAACGACGTTGTCATGGAAACGTGTCTCTGGTCCGGTAAACTTTGGCCTCTAGAAGTCAAACGTTTAATTAATGCTTTTCTTAAAACAAGTTAATTAAATTCTTTGTTAATGAGCCACCTGATTGATTCTTATTGATTTATTCTTAATGATTGATTCTTAATGATTGATTCTTAATGATTGATTCTTAATGATTGATTCTTATTGATTGATTCTTAATGATTGATTCTTAATGATTGATTCTTAATGATTGATTCTTAATGATTGATTCTTAATGATTCCACTATGGGAGGAGATGTCGTCCAGCAGATGGAGCCAAGTTCCAGTTACACGAAGCCAGTTAATAAACAAACTTTTATTGTGTTTTTGCCGTAAAAGAGATTAAGAGTTAAAAGGCCCATAAATCCTCCGTCTCGTTGGGGCTGAAGAAGCTTTGATGGCTGCAGCTGCGTCTGCGTTGTGTTTAAAATGAAACAAGAGCCTCTTCCATCCTGCAAAGTCAAGAGTTCATTTAATACATCTGGAAATCAACCAAAGAAAAGAAAATACATATTTAATCTCATTTAACAGAGAACTACACACTATCCTGCCTTTTTAAATAATCTCTTTTGGTGCTTTCATTCCCTCCGGTTCCTTATTTACACTCGAAATCGAAATTTAAATCTCATATTGAATCATTTATTCTCATTTTAAAAAGCCGGTGCCCGTTGAGCTCCCCCCCCCCCCGCGGGGCGGCGGTCTGGGACCATGACGCACTGGGAGGGAGCCTCCACTTGTCATGATGAAGCGGATTATGTGGTGATGTGGGCCAGCGTGCAGCTTGGGCGCCTCTGAAAACAACCGGCTCTGTTTAATATGAGCGACGCCGCCTCGGACCCAGAGGACACGGCTCCCCCCCCCCCCCCTCAACCTCAGCAACATGTTGCCGTGGTTACCGGGACACGTGGTGCACGAGAGCCGTGCTCGGGGCGCCGCGTCACCCTCTGCAGATATTATATGTTCTTACACGTCAGTAGAACACGTGTTCTAGTTCTTCACGCACTGATCAGCTGTTTAACACCAACAACAACATTTATTTTACAGTTTTATATCAAGCAAAACGCGGACGAGAAGATAGAAACGCTGTCACTACTTTTCGTTGTGATGAACTCGTACTGAGTGTGCGTCTGTTTACGATGTGACAGCGTCGGGGACGGCGTTGCAGGAGGAGCGGTGTCCCCGGCGGGGACAGGTGGAGTACTGCGGGTGCAGCATCCCAGTCCGAACTGGTGAAACTGGTGTCGGGAAAGACGGCGCGCGGTTGCTTTCCGACGGGGCGTCTTTTCTTTCCACGGTTTTACTTCTGTTTTCCGGAGGAAAAGGGAACGTTGGCAGCGACCGTGCGAAAGCGTCGCGGGGGCCGTTGGGCCCTTAAAGGGAAGGTTTAGTGGGAGGTTCTCCTCCACAGAATCCGTGTTTGGACCAGAAACCAACGCGCTCATGTTCAAGAGACGACGTCCCAAAACCAAGATGGCGACGGCTGACAGACCTCTTGTTTTTGGGGCTTTTCCCTGACTGACGTGGAGGTGAAGAGACGCCTGAACGCAGCTCATTGGCTTCCTGGCCGGCCCCTTTAAGAACATCGTGGGTCATTTAAATTGGACGGTTAGTGGCAGAATTAAACCAAAATAGATTTAATGCTCGAGTTCTGTTCCAGGGCGCCACAGATCTGCGCTGTGTGCGTGTGTGTGTGTGTCACACACGTCACACACGTTTTGTGCAACACAAACAAAACAACAAAAAGAAGAAGTTGAGGCTGCTGTGCCAAAATGTTCTTCTCCGTTTGTGATTCAGGGTCGCACGTCGCCATAGAAATGTGCTCATGAGGAATATTCTGTGGGTTTAAGCTGGGGGGGGGGGTTGTTCTCAGGATTAGGATTACAGGCCACTGTCTGTCACTCGGTGGGGCTTGTGTGTTCCATACGTGTGCGTGCGATCACGTATGAGGAAGCTGCGCAGTTCTTCCAGGGGAGGAGGGGCCTGCAGACGAGGAGGAGAACCTGCCGTGGAGTCTGAAGATCTCCGCCGGACTCTGTGGTTTCTGCCTCGCGGGTCACCGGGATCAGACTCCACAGCTTGTGTCGAGTTTACTCGTCTGTTTGTAAGCGACAGCGGGGGGGAGGGGGGGGGGGGGGGGGGGATTATGTCCAGCAGACCGGACAGAAGCGCTTTGGAGCCTTGAGTTTGGCGTTTTGGAATCGTAGAGGTGGTTTGTTGACTCTTTCGCAGTTTGTCCATCTTGTTGTCTCTGACGTCGCCGTCTTGGTGCTCTGCCCCTCCCCCTTACAGCTCATTGGCCGGTTCGTTGGTTTATTCAGAGACCTCAATCATAAACTCACAATTGAAAATACTTGCCTCAACGTTGTTGTAAAGACTCAAATCACTGAGCGTTTGTTATATAAAAATGTTCATAGAGGAAATATAAAGTCGACCGAGGCTTCCGGAGCGTTTTTGGATCTAACAATATACGAATATATTAAAACGTGAAAACACTCCCATATTACTTCCTCTGTTGGTCCGTTCAACAGGCTGAAAAGGGAGTTCTGTTTTTTGTTGCTGAGTGTCTTTCTTTCTCTTTCTTTGACCTGAGGGAGTGTTTTCAAAACTCATCTTTTACACTCAATCACACAAACTAGAGTAATATATCTCTTGTGTGCTTCGGATTAAATCCTAATGTGTAGTAACTTTCAGCCACTTGGAGGTCGAGGACGCAGCACTTTTATGTCTGCGTGCGCTTTAAAAGGACTCCGGAAACGCAGCGCCGGCGCCGCCGCCGAGGGAACAAACGCGCAGGAGCCACGAACTCAGATCAACTCCCGTGCGAGGAAGCCGAGCAAAGGTCAAGGTCGCGCTGAGGCCTGAAAAGAGAAACCCGCTGACAGGCAGCTTGCAGACGCAGCGATATGAAGTGTGTGTGTGTGTGTGTGTGTGTGTGTGTGCGTGTGTGTGGAGCTCGTGACTGCGGAGGTTTAACATCTGCTTGGTGCGTTTCAGGGTGGGTGTGGATCCGGATCAGGACCAGCAGCCCAGCGCAGACAGCTTCCAGGTCCTACAGGGGGTGAGCGTCGCATCCTCCAGCCTCCAGCGATAACGAAAGGAAGCTGGAGCTGTGATTATGTGTGTGTGTGTGTGTGTGTGTGTGTCTGCAGGACGGCGCCGAGGCCGAGGGGCTGAGCAGGACCAAGCAGGAGAGCGCGTGGCTCTTCAGGCTCTGGTACACCTTCGACCACAAGTATCCTTCTCCTCGCGCTTGTTCCGCGGCTGAATTACCGACGTGACACTTATTCCTTATGTGTTTGAACCGCGCCTTCGTGGGTTTGTTCCCAGAATGCAGTGCAGCGAGTGACCCGAGCGACCGTAGCCTCAGCCTGCCGGCCGCCGTCCCACGTGTTTGAAATGCTTTTTATTCCTTTTTGCTGAGTGTCGCATAAAGGCTTTATTCATAATAAATAAAGTAATAAGAAACCGAACTAGCGAGATAAAAACAAACCGCCTACTGGCCTTTAAATAAGTGAAGTGTTCTCCATCATGAGACTCTAATAGACTTATCTAAAATATTTGTATTGATGGTATTTTGGCAATTTTTATTCATGAATTGAGATTTCAAAAGGCGATTTACTGTTGTATGTTGTGATTGGAAATTAAAATTAAATTTGAAAAAAAAAATAATAATTATAAATGATTCCATTTCAAAGAGGCACAAATGTGAATCTGAATCTGTGTTGTTTCCTCCTCCTAACCGGAGCGGCGGTGGTGAACGGCGCTCTGCCAAAGGCCTCGGACCCCCCCCCCCCCCCCCGACTCTTTTTCCTCAACGAGCGCCCAGCTACCTGAAGCCCACCCTGACCCACAGCGGCCCGCCGCTCACCTCCACGCTGCCGGCCTGCTGCGGCCCGCTGGCCAGCTGCCTGACCAGCCACCGGGCCTACGAGGTGGGCCGTCAATCACTGCGTGGCCCCGCCCTGCAGCATCCCCTGCTTTATGACCCGTTCGAGACCTGTCAGTCACTCTTAGTGGACATTGAAACGAATTCAGCAGCCCCGTGGGGCTGTCAGGGGGGCGGGGCTTCACTTCTCTATTGTACATAAGGGAGAGGGAGGGGGGGGGAGAGGGAGGGAGAGATTTCTGCATTCAGAGGACACAAAAGACTCCTCAGTGATGGTTCCTGTTTCTGAGAGAGGTTTTAGACACAGAAACAGCCATTGACTCACGGATTCAGTCTCCGGTTGGTCATCTTAACAAAGTAAGCCTTCTTATTTTTTTTTTTTTTCTCTCCCTCCACGCTGAATTCAGGAGTTGCTCAGATAATCGGGCGGCCCGGTGGGGGCAGAGTGGATTAAACAAAGCTCCTTGTCTGCTGCCGCCTCGCTTATAATTGTTGTAAAACGAGGGAAGCAAATGTTCCACAAACAGCTTTGAGCTTTGAAATGTGGTTTCCTGCTCTGAAAGCTAATTTAATCTATGAGTCACACGCTGGGGGAGGAGGTGCGCGTTTTTCTGCTTTTAAGTGACTTTTTTTTAAGAACGAACGAACTGGGCCCCAGAGGAGCCGTTTTAACAGTCGGTTGTATTGATTATTAAATGAACCATCAGCTGAGATGTTGGCAGCAGGAAGGAAGGAGCTCTGCTGCTTCACACCTCCACTGTCGCGTCCTGCTTTCACTCGTCAGGCCCACGTTTGCTTCCGAGGTCAGGAGGTCATTGTTGGACCTCTAGACGCGAGAGGTGACTTGTTTAGAAACGAGTCCTAAAAAAAAACCCCTCAAATGAGTCATTATTTTCACATCCGGCTCCTCGGAGTCGATTTGAAATGTAATTCTGTTAATTTAACAGAATCTCCATTAACAACAAGCAACAGCTGATGGATTCATTAGCATTATGGACGAGGATAATTGCTGGAGAGTCGGTGTTATGTCATCGGCCCGGCCCTGTCCTCTCCCCGGGGGACACGAGAGCACACTATTGATTATTCAGCCTCATGGACCTCACAGCTCTTTGTTAATTACCCAGCATGCAGTGTGTGCTTGAGGGACTTTACTAAAAGCACAATTCCCTTCGGCTGTTGTGTCCCTCAGTGTCCCCCACTCTGTGTCCCCTCCCCTCTGTGTCCCCTCCCATTATGTCATTCTTTTTCTCACTTTTTCAGGACCAGCTGAGGGACCTCGACTCCGAAATCTTCCGAAACGATGCCGACCTCACCTTCACGTTCGGGGACACCTCCATCACGGCCAACGGGGCGTCCGGCAGCGGGGACGCGGGGGTCTCGGGGGTCTCGGGCTGGAGCGCCAACGGGAAGCGGAGCGGCAGCACCTCGGAGGAGGCGCTGGAGCGCGAGCTGGACTCCCGCGAGCAGGAGCTGCTGAGCCGAGGCACGCGCCTGGTTTTCCCCATCGAGGACCACATCTGACCCCCTCCCCCGCCCTCCTTCCCCCCTCTCTTGTCTTTTCATCCTCATCACGCAACTGGAGTTTGTCCTCCAGGAGACGTCTGTCCTCGTCAGGAGATCATCTTCTCCACTGCGATTCAGTTTGACTGATTGATTCTTCTGCAGGAACCGCAGGGACGCCTTTATTGTGCAGGAGGTGAAGAGTCAGTTGGCAACATGACTTGTTTTGTGTTCAGCTGGGGGGGAGGAGGAGGAGGAGGAGGAGGAGGGAGGGAGGGTGTTGCTCTCTCTCATCACGTGACCTGAGCTGCTTCTTCTTCACAGCCTCATCTAGAGGCTTTAACAGTTTACTGATCAAACCACAGAGCTGGAGCTGCGAACAGGTGTGTGTGTGTGTGTGTGTGTGTGTGTGTGTGTGTGTGTGTGTGTGTGTGTGTGTGTGTGTGTGTGTGTGTGTGTGTGTGTGTGTGTTATCGAACAGTGAATGCCCCCCCCCCCGGGTGAAGAATGTGAGCATGTAAATAGCCACAATGCACCGCTTTGTTCCTCTATATGGGGGGCGCTGCTCTCAGAGCGTCCCGTCCCGCGGCCGCTACCAAACGGCGTCTTTGTGTGTGTGTGTGTGTGTGTGTGTGTGTGTGTGTGTGTGTGTGTGTGTGTGTGTGTGTGTGTGTGTGTGTGTGTGTGTGTGTGTGTCCGCGTGCTGGACCGGTTTTCACAGCGAATGTTTTTCTCTTATTGTTTCACATTTAAACGCAACTTGAACTGACGAGCTGGATTTCTACTGGTAGTAAATATTTGCAAAAAAAACACAAATGTAATCTGTATTTTTGTTGGGCTGCATCTTTGTTCTTTTTTTAAATTTTTATTAGCAACACTTCTTAGAATGTCATAAAATAGATTAGAAATGTCTTGATGCTTCTTATTTCCAACCTGAAGAAAAAAGAAGAAAAAAAAAGATTGAAGTCTTTAAACTTGAGGAAGTGATTTTTGTTCCATTACACGCTTTCTTTTCCGGACCAGGAGAAGATTTGCATGCATAGATATTGTAGAACTTGTAAGTTTCCGTCCAATAGCGACTCATTTGCACATTGAATAACGAAACGGATAATTGCCTTAATGTAATGAATCGGGGGTCGTAATCCCTGTAGAGTCTCTTCATCAAAGGTCCTAAACAAAGAAGAGACGTTGATACCAAACTGTGTTTATTCTCTTCAACACTGACACTCATCCTGTAAATGAAGCTAAAACCCGAATGTGTTCGTCTCGTTGACCCTCTGAGTCCTTCACGGGACGTCTTCACCTCTCGTGTCCCTGTAATTCTCATTTACTGCGCACATGTAACGTAAACGGAGGACGTTTGCCCCCCCTTTTCTTTCTTTAAATCCAGCGAGCGAGGACACACGGTGTGAGGGGGCAGGATGGTGTAACCAGAGAAGTTGTTGTTGGTTGTGGCTCGCTGGGGGTGAGACGCTTGCAGAGAACGCTGGTCTCGACACAAAAAAAACAGAACTGGAACCGTTTCTGTCCACGATGTCGGGGGGGGGGTTTCCCCATAGACCCTCGTGGATTGATGTCCACGTGACGCGTAGCTCCACTGTTACTATGTGCCGCGGTTGCCCGTGGCAACTGGCCGCCTGGTTCTACTCGCCATGTTTCTGCATGTGAATAGAAATCATTGAATTGCGAGTAGCTCGATTTATTTCCCTTCTGGTCAAAGGTGACTCTTTAGAGGGGGAATGTTTAAATGTTATTTTACTGATATGTGGGACTTTGTTGAATCTGAACCCTTTAGTGTCAGAAGAATAAAGGATCCAAGAACCCTGGCGCTGCCCGTGAGTCCGGTTTGTTAATGTGTGACTCTGGTAAACGTGAACCGACACAATAAGAGCAGCCGAGAGGCGAAACGCCCACAGCGTCGCTGCCCCGCTTCCTAAATATGTCACTAAACTAAATACAAGAACTTCACACAAACGCTTCCAAACGTCACCGCGGCCACTTTATTGTCAAGAGAGCCGGATGATTACAGAACCAACTTCTGAAGTTGAACGCTTGATGCTGGTCGACGCCGCAGCATTTTTATTTTTTTACATGTTTTCGACCAAGAAAAGAAAACTGAACACAAAATGAATCCGTGCCGTCTGCGACTACACAAAATACAGTGAACCGCTGGTTGGGGAGCGAGGCGGCGCTTCACACCCGCCGGAGTGTTTAGTCGGTCGGGGGGGCTGCAGCTGCTCGGGATTCCTGAGGGGAGCAGAAGGTCCCTCGGCCGGGCCCCCGGCCCCAGAAAGTACTGTAGTTTCTTCTCTCCTAGCAGCCGCTACTCGTAGGCCACGCGGGTGTGTGTGTGTGTGTGTGTGGGGGGGGGGTCGTCCTCCCCAAGTCCCGTGTTGGGCCCCTTCTGGCTCCGAGGAGGGTTTAGTGCTACTAAAACGGACAGAAACCCGTCTGCTGTGATTCCCCTCGACGTCCCGCTGGCATTAAACAACGTACAAATAAGCTGCTCTTCGCCCCGACCAACCCCTCTCCCCCGCTGATCACATTCCAGCTGCTCGTTTTCGCGTCCCACCTTTCACCCTCGGCGCAGAAACACCGAGCAGCTGGAAGAGAAGGGAGGAGATCAACACTACAGCTGCTGGCTGGAAACCGACTCGGAGCAGAAGGTCACTTCCTGGCGGGATTAACGATGTGCACGGCCCCCATCTGCACCCCTGGCAGCGCGGGCCCATCAGGCGCTGCCGCCCCCCCCCCCCCCACCCACACCCCACACACCTCGTGTTCAGACCGCATTGGCGAGGGACACGTTGGGCCTGCGCCCAGTAGCCCGTCCACGTCCATCGGGGCTCGACTCCGGGTGGCGCCGGCGGGACCGGGCTGCCTCCACCCGGTTTCTGCTGGGCGCCCGGCTGCTTGGCAGGTGACTCGTCGGGGACAATGACCCCCCCTTCTCGGCAGCGGCATCGGGAGACTTGCTGCCAGTTCCCTCCCCCCCCCCCCATGAGAGGGCCGAGCCCTGCCAGCGGGGAAACAATGAAGCCTCTATGAACCAGCAGCAGCCGGTTATTGAGGAGGGAGAAACCTTCCTGCTGCCGCCGCCTCGCTCTGGTGGATATTAAAAATCTGTTAGTGGAGTCAAACTCATCGAGAAACCGAGGAGCCTCCAGATAAATGAGCCCCCCCCCCCCTCTGATGTGAGGAAATAAAACCACACGGACACACAGATTAAGCGGTTATCTACGACACAAAGGCCGAGTCCATTGTTATCGTTCCCTTCCGTTAAAAAGGCGCCGTGAGCGAAACGGTGTTAATCAAATGAAACGATGCCATCCAGCCGCGTTGATGACGTCAGCGCTCGGAAAAGCTTAGTCTGAACGCCAGGCGGACATCACACCTAGAGCTCATTTAAAGCGCGCACACGTCAAACGCTGCAGAGTCCAATTGGCCTCGGTGAGAGCATGGGGGTCAAAGGTCAGCAGCGGGGCCCGGCGGGCGGTTTCGGCGCCTCTCTGCTGATTTCCGTCGGAAAGGCGCACGCTCACCTCGGCACGTCCTCACGGGCTTTTGTCCACGTTGTTCCTCCCGTACCCGAGCTGCCTCATGACCTCGCTGCAGTAGGCCTCCACCTGGTGGATCTGCTCCACGCTGAGCCGCTCCCTCCAGGCGTAGATCGCCTCCTTGGCGTCCCTGGAGGAAATGAGGAACGGCCTGTCCGAGGAGTAACCCTGGCCGCGCGTCATGTTCAGCGCGAACTTCTCCAGGGCCGGGGAGGTGCTGAGGTTGGAGAAGCGCAGGAGCCTCTGGAGCTCCTCCATCGGGTGCAGCACCAGGTCCTCGTAGCGGACCCGCAGGTAGTTCCTCCTCAGCCAGGGAGGCGCGTTGGCCACCAGCATCATGTCCCCGAGCCAGTTGTCGCAGATGAGCTCCATGGCGCTGGAGACGTAGCTCTCGGCCCGGTTCACCCGGTTGCTCGGAACGAGGAGCCGCTTGTACTTGTCCGTCTGCTTCTTGCTGCGCAGCACCTGGATGCTCTCCTTCACCAGGGCCTGCTTGGACTTCAGCCGCGAGTTGTGCACGGCCCTCGGGTCCCTGAAGAGCTGGACGACCCGCAGGTTGATCTCGGGGTCTCTCATCAGCGGCACCAGCGTGCTCAGGTCCAACACGCGCACGCCTTTGATGACCATCACCGGGTACTTCTTGCACTCCCTCTCCAGCTCCCGGATGTCCCGCTTCTGGCACTTGGCGCAGCGGTCCTCCCGCACCAGCCCGATGTCGTGCCGCCTGTGCGCGTCGCACAGCGGCTCCGAGCAGATCACCTTGTTCATCTTCCAGCCGAAGATGAAGGACGTGGTGATGTTCTGCGAGCCGGCGTACAGCTTGAGGACCGAGAAGTCGCAGCGGTACAGGCTGTTCATCATGTCGCGCACCGCGCCCTGCAGGCTGCCCGCGTCCCCCGGGTACAGAGCCTGCCAGATGTGCCACATGGGCTCGTACAGGTAGAACGCATCGGGGTGCTGGTTGAACAACTCCCCCAGGAACGAGGAGCCGGTCCTCCAGGTGGCGTGCAGGTAGATGTGGATCCGCGACCGGCTCCGGTTGCCGGCGGGCTCCGCCGCGTCGCTGCCGTTCGCCCGGTAACCGTTATCCCACAGGAGCGCCACGGAGCTCTCCAGGTCCGGGCATCGCGGCTGTTGCTGCGGCAGCGGCCGTTTAGCGCGCTGGACGGATTTGTCCCGGTAGTCCAACACGTAGGGGATCAACAGCAGCAGAGCGGAGTACGCCAGGATCAAAACCAGGTATTTCTTATGTAACCTCCTCTTCATTTCCTCTCGCCGGGACGCGGGGCTAGCTAGCTAGCCGGCTAGCTGCTTCTCTTGGAGGGTCGGAGCAGTGAGCGGCGCCGCGGCGCTGCGGGGAGTTTATGTGCGCGTGTGGGAGGCCACGGTGCGTGCGGCCACGCCCCTTCAGCGGGAGAAACACCCCTTTCCTGTTCGCAGTCAAATGCGCGATGGTGGCGTTGTCGTTAGGGAAGTTTGTAATTGTTTTTTTGATACGCGTCATAAATGTGAAAAAGGGAGCACCGTTATATTGGAAACCTCGAAGAGCCTTTAAGGGGGGAGAGGGACCAAAGGCGACCACACGTCCTAACCTTGCTATGAACTTCATAAAAGCCGTACTAGTTGTTGTTTTTGCCAGTATTTGCACTTGAAACGATTTCTGTGTAAAATAAATACAAATCGACGTTGGATTGGACCTCTCAGAGAGCCTTGACGGGAAGAGGACCAAACAGCTACTGCCGTCACGTCGCTAGAGTAGCGCAAAGGATTGTGGGAGCTTCACATTTAAATCAATGTTACCCTCCTGAAGAGTGTCGTGTGTTGTCAGTGATCCATTCCCATCATCTTAAACGTTGACTGCTTTTGCTGCCATACGTTGATTGGGTCAAACAAAAATAGAACACAAAACAATACGCATTATAACTTTGTTTGTTTCGCGCATGCGCAATAACTCCCCCATTTGTTGTCGGGAGTCAAACGCCGCTCCGGAGAGAGCTAACGTTAAATACAGCTTGTGTCGTTGCAATAAATGGCGTTATGCGTCGTTGTGTCGTTCATGCAGTCTCTGTAGCTTGAAGAATTATCACCGGGAAAGTATCGAGGCTGTCGATAGACTGCAAACCTGTCCCAGTACGAGTCGGTGTAATGTTAGCGTAACGGCCAAGCTAGCGAGCTAGCTGCTGCTGCAGCACCGCTGTCAGCATCAACATGGCACACTGGACCGCCTTCGAAAAGGAGACGGAGAGAGAAACGAAGAGGCTGATAAGATGCATCGGTGGGGTCGAGGACGAAGAGGACCAGAACTTTCAGCTGGCACAGAAATTTGCCTGGACGAATTTCAGGTGACGTTTGGCAGAGAATTGAGGGAGGGGGCAGCTTGTCGGATGCTAACATGCTAGTGTGATGCTAGTAAGCTAATAGCATTGTAACGTTATTTTTGTTGTTGGCAGGTTTCATCGATTCCTGGACGTGGACAGCCATAAAGTCCAACGCAGTTTAAGTGGGTGAGTGAGTGTGGGGGGTCTTTGTCATGATGTCAAATCCTTTTGTATAGTCACTACACCTGTCAGATGAATGTAATGGAGGTATAACGTGGTACCAGAAGGAATGGAAGAATTCCCTTTCTTTTACAATCGAGTAGTAAATGCCTCCAACATCCTAGAATACTGAAATTTAGTGTTGACGAGTCGATGCACAGATCTGATACTATGTCATTAAATCGGATTGTTTAAACACTGTTATATTAGCTATGATGTCTCTGCTAATTATCAAATATAAATCTGTTGACAGCAGCAGGAGATAGTTACCGTTATCTTTAGTTTAGAGATGTCCGGTTCAAACATCTCTAAACCTCCGGTCCTGCACGCGAGATGGATGATTCTGCTGTGTTTCCCAGAATATATGAGAAGCTCATGATCCACTCTGACGTGAGTAAAGCAGAGAGCTGGAAGAGGCTCACTGAGGAGTTCCTGAACTCCCCTTTACCCAATACGGAGGGAATAAAGGTCTGTGACCCTTCCAATAGAAACGTATCAAATGCATCTACAAAACACTATCCAGAGCGGTTTGCTGTGTTTGGTTCTGCAGAGCGATGCACACTACAGCGCCTTATCCCTGCTGCTCTTCTTATCGGACTCGCCCTTAAACACAGACTTCACTGAGAGGCCCAGGCTGAAGGAGGCCGGTGAGATGCTTAGTACTCAGTACTCTTTCAAAAATACTTGCATAAAAATATATAAATATACATCATATGGACATCCATGTTAAATAAATGACTTCATCTTGTGTCTGCAGAAGACGAAGACCGCTTTGATTGGGCGAAATACCTGATGGAGGGTGAGGACGTAGACATTGGACCATACCCCGATACGCCCGTGAGTAAAACGCACTTGATGACCGTAATCCAAGATGGTACTCAATAAACCAATGAAACCAACTTTAGCGATCTATAGTGATCATTTTTTACCGAACTCATCACGATGAAATATTGTCATTAAAACAAATGCTTCATTGATTTTAATTCTCTCAGTGAGTCAGAGAGCTGTAAACCGTGGAACCACCTTCCCATCTAGATTCAGATTCCCATTGAATCCGTCCTGACGGTTCTGTATTTTACTTTAGGACTGGTCGGAGGAGGAGAGCGAGGACGGCGACAGCCAGCAGCCAATCAGCAGAGAAGACTCTGGGATCCAGTGTGACAGAACGCCGCAGGAAGACCAGGACAACAACAACAACAACAACAAGGCGGCTCCCGTTGCCTGGACAGGTGAAGACGGATCACGCGGCCGAGACACAAGCGTCTCGTGTGTGTGTGCAGAGAAGCTAATGGAAGTTTGTGCCTTTGTGTGCAGTGGGGGAGCCGGCCGCCCGCGTCTGGCTGGAGCAGCATGTAGTGACGCCGTACTGGGTTCCTCACGCTCCTCGCTTCCCTCACAGCTTACATCTACACTCCAACCTGCTCAATGTGTGGTGAGCAACCTTCACCTTCACTTTAGGGCCACTCTTCCGCTGATGGGTGGATGACATTCTAAAACAGATTTACAAGACAAAGGGCTGAATGTTCTCTGATATCATAAAGTTACAAAGAATATATAAATGAATCAGAAAGTCAAGCTCATTTATCCTCGATAAGGCCGAAAATACTAATAATTGCTCTACAGATTTGCAACCTTCTCTCATGATGGTGCTGATTCACTCATCATGATACCGTGATTCCACGGTTGAGTTTCATCCAGTTTCTTGCTTGATCGGACATGTTCTCTCCTCAGGGATCAGCACCTGTACAACACTGACCCGCTGTATCTGCCTGAAGAAAAATCCTTCGTCACCGAGACCCAAGTGATTCGGGAGACCCTGTGGTGAGAGGAGTCGTTCTCGGTCCCTGAACACTCGCGTCCTCGTGGGGTTTAACGGAGCATTTCTATCAACACTTTTGACATGTTGCAGGCTTCTCTCCGGGGTGAAGAAACACTTCATATTCCAACTGCACGATGGGAAAGTGTCGGTGAGGAGTAACGTGGTGGTAACCCATCTCACCAGTGTAAGCGGAGCGTCTTTGTGTCGCACCCTTCGTGTCGCCTTGAGTTTCGCAGGAAACACCGCGTTGTCTCTCTCTGCGCCCGCAGAACTGCCTCCGCTCCGTGCTGGAGCACATCGCCGTGTTCGGGCAGGCGGTGTCCAGGCTGCAGAGGTTCATCGACGAGGTGACGGGTCACAGCTCGGAGCCCAGCCCGCCGGGCCCCGGCTCCAAGAAGGGCTCCGAGCCCCCCTTCAGGACCTACCAGGCCTTCGTGTGGGCGCTCAACAAGTACTTCACCGGCTTCAAAGAGGAGCTGACCACGATCGAGAGGGAGGTCATATGCAATGGCAAGTACAAGTCTGTATTAGTGGGGAGGGGGGTTATGAGGTTGGGCCGATGAGGGATTCATCTCTCTGTTCAACGTGTCCGTCCTCCAGATGAGACGGTGACCCTGTCGGCGGTTCTTAATAGACTCGACCCTCACTTGGCCCAGATCAAAGTGCTGCACAAAGTCTTCTGCACCGGGGTCGCCGAAGTCCCCCCCGAGACCCCCAACGTGGTGCGGGCCTCTCACCTGCTCAACACCCTGTACAAAGCCATCATAGAGTACGACAGCGGCGGGGAGGCGTCGGAGCAGGCGGTGAGTTTTGGCAGCGTTTCGATGGAGGAGAGGAATCTTCTGTGGGGGACGTAACATCTACGCCTTATTTATCTATTTCTGCCCTTTACAAAGACACCAGACTACATTCACATAAAGAGGGATTTAAACACAGGAGCTGCTTAACTGCTGCCTTCAGCAGTTATTTTGTGTCGTCATGTGACGTTAATGAGGCCCGAGACCTCCAGGGACCCCAAGAACTCGGGACATTCCTTTTGTTTTGTTGACTTTATTCTATTTTCTATTTGAAAATGTATCAAATGTTTCACCCGTCAACAAGCTAAATTCCTTCTCCGTAGAACGTACTTGGTGTGTGATCCTTCCTGCGCCATCTTCCCTTCCAGGTGGCCTTGTTGTTCTCCCTGTGGACGGAGACGGTCCGACCCTATCTGGAGATCGTGGACGAGTGGATCGTCCACGGCCACCTGTTCGACCCCGCCAAGGAGTTCATCATCCAGAGGTACGCATCACCAGCGCGATGAACGCCACGCACGTTCCAGCCGCTGCTCCCATCTCAGCGACTGGTCTCCGTCCCGCTCAGGAACAAGGACGTGCCGGTGAACCACAGGGACTTCTGGTACGCCACCTACACTCTGTACAGCGTGTCGGAGACGGTGGAGAACGAGGAGAAGCTGAACGACGCGGCCAGCGGGAGCTCCGGAGGCGAACAGGCCTCCGGCAGCAGGCAGCTCACCATGGTGTCCTTCCTCAAACCCGTGCTCAAGCAGATCATCATGGCCGGCAAGTCCATGCAGCTGCTCAAAAATCTGGACTGCAAGGAGACGCAGGAGTCCGGGAGGTCCTCCAGAGGTCAGTGTGTGCGTGCGCACGACAACATGTTGAGTGCCTCATGAATCCATCTTCACCTCAGCACCTCAACTACTTCAGCTCTCACCTGATGGACATGTGACTGTGCCACGCTTGGCGTATTTGTCGACCAATGTCAGTGTTGCTTTGCAGATGCCGAGAGGAAGAGCTTGTACACTTTGTTTCTGGAGTCGGTGCAGTCGCGCCTCTGCAGCCGAGACGAGTCTCCCGTGGACGCGGTTACCGAGCAACAGGCCACCAGGAGGAGCCTGATCAAGATGCAGTCCATCATCTCCCAGCACCTGGAGATGCAGGACGTGCACGACCCGCTGCTGGCCATCAACTTTGCAAGGTAAGCGGATACGGACACGCTCGCACCCGCGTGGGACTAAACAAGGAAGCGCATCAACGTGATCGAATGTGAAATGAAAAAACACTTTTGTAATCACGAGCCGTTTTTTCCTCTCCGTTCCATTTAGCCCCCACTTTTTAAGGCTGGATTCGTAATGTCTCCAATGCTACAGTGCAAACATCTGAAAGGGATTATACGTACGTGTGTCCCTCTCAGGCTGTACCTGGAGCAGAGCGACTTCCACGAGCGATTCTCCGGAGGCGACTTCAACGTGGACCGCTCGTCCCAGTCGGTCACCTGCCAGACCTTTGAGCTCACGCTGCGCTCCTGCCTCTACCCGCACATCCAGAGGCGGTACGTCGAGTGCTGCGGGAACCTCATGAAGACCCTGAAGAAGGACTACAGGTAGGATTCGCTCCACGAGGTGCGGTTCTCCTGTTCCCGGGCCCGCAGATTGTTTGAGTTCCTCCGCGTCTCCGCAGGCTGCTGGGATACCTCCAGGCCATGAGGAACTACTTCCTGCTGGAAGCCGGAGACACCATGTACGACTTCTACACGGCCATCTTCGACAAGGTGCAGGAGAAGGAGAGCTGGCAGCAGCTGTCTTTCCTCAACGGTCAGCTGCAGGAGGCCGTGGGACAGCGCCACCCCGAGGACAGCAGCAGGTACCGCATGTGTTTGTGAGCGAGGGCGGGGTCCATCTTTACTTTGTGCGGTTTATCTATGGGACTATTATCTTCCCTCATTGGATTACGAGACGTTTTCTGGCTCGAACAAGCACGTGGAAGAAAAAAAAGCAAGAACCTTGAAAGCAGACTTCACAAATAAGTGATAAAAACAAAAGAGAACAATACAACAAAACACTCTAAAAACAGAAACCAATAAAAGATACCTGGCTGATTGACATAATGAATCCATTTTGTTTTACATTATTGAAATTCAGCCAATATTTGAACGCCATCACTTTCTATTTTTAAGGTTGTCAATCTTCTTGGAGACCATCGACCCGGCCAGGAAGAAGCATCCTGTGAACAATCTAGAAGTTCTTACGCTGGGCTACAAGGTCAGCAGCGTGCTCATTGGGACACTGTGACTCACTCTTCATTTTCTATTATTTATGTCATGATATAACTTTTTAATGTTTGAGCCCAACCTCAATGCCCAGAAATCCAAATGGGCCCCCGAGCATTCAATGACCGCAAGAAGAGCACAGGTGATCAAGGAACCCCGGGTATCGCATTGTGTGTGTTCACGTTTTCTCCCGTTTCCTCTCCTCAGGTTCCCTGGCCCGTTGACATTGTGATCAGCTCCGAGTGTCAGAAGATCTACAACCAGGTGTTTCTCCTGCTGCTGCAGATCAAATGGGCCAAATACAGCCTGGACACCCTCCGTTTCAGCGGTACGAGTTGGCGGTGCGGGTGGATGTTGGGGGAGGGAGGTCTCGGCCGGGTGTAAAACGGGTTTTTGTCTCTTCTAGACTTCACGGACGTCACCAAGAAGCCGGAGGAAGCTCTGGCCGAGGAGGTGAGGGTCAAGGAGCCGGTGAACCAGCAGATCCACCGGATGTGTCTGCTACGGGTCAAGCTGATGCACTTTGTCAACAGCCTCCACAACTACATCATGACCAGGGTGAGATGTGCAGCGGGCGATCGGATCTAAAGGGAGTCAAAGCTCTTGGTGTCGCTGTGCGGTAAATTTAGATCGCAAGGGCAAACGATGCCCCCTATTGGTTTGGAGCGTGTACCGGCATTGCTCCTTTTTGACGGTTTTAAATGTTCTCGCACATTATTTACAAATAATCTTGATTCAACGTTATATTTCTGACGCCCCCGTTTTTGAAGCTCATCGTTCTCCAGCTAAAATAAGGGATAATTTTGAAAAGTCGCATTGGCGGTGCATTTAAAGGCTGCAGGAAAGTACCCACATTTGTTTTAAAAGCCTTCTCTGGTCCTTGTTGAATCCGTGTGCATCGTCTCTCTGCAGATTCTGCACAGCACAGGACTGGAGTTTCAGCACCAAGTGCAGGAGGCAAAGGACCTGGACCAGCTGATCAAGATCCACTACAGATATTTGGCAACCATTCACGACCGCTGCCTCCTGAGGGAGAAGGTAAGCTCTCACAGAGAGTCCACCTGTGTGTTGTTAAGTACGCACAACACTTCTTTCCAAAGGTCCACACAATGTCTAGCGCTGCTTTTCCTGAGCTGAAGCCGCCCTGAAGCCAAAAAAAACTAAGACGCACCCGTCACCTGTGAACTGTTGGATGAGGTCATCGAGTTGTGTTTCCCTGTTTCCTCAGGTCAGTTTCGTGAAGGAGGCCATAATGAAGGTTCTCAATCTGGTCCTCATCTTCTCCGAACGGTGGCAGGCGGGATTCGGAGCCTGGAAGTAAGTGAGAGCTTTCTTATAACACCGGGGGGGGGGGGTCATTTATTGTCATTATGCAACAAAGGGATTCGCAACGAAATTGATATCTGGCTGCTTTCCTCCATTTAATTTTCCTGCGACCAGGCTTCATACAGCTGGTCTTTCCTCCTGGGAAAGAAACATTAGGGCTGTATTACTATGGTGGTAATAAATGGTCACAAATGTTTTTAAATATATATACATATATATTTTGTATCGCTTTCAGAATCGAGTCCATCGATAAAATGGAATCTGATTTCAAAAACTGTCACATGTTCCTTGTGACGATTCTGAACAAGGCCGTGTGTCGGGGCTCCTTTCCTCATTGTGAGTATAACCACACGCTACGTTGACCATCTCATGAATATTATCATCCCTTCAGCGCGTATGGGAACAACAAACAAGACGTCCTCTTCTTTGTCTCCCGGTGCAGTGGAGTCTCTGGCTCTGTCTCTCATGGCCGGCTTTGAGCAGTGCTGAGGAACCAGACACAGTGTGTCTGCTGTGAAGTGCCGGACTGAACCGAGATGTCACGTATGACGTCGCTGTCTGCTGCCCAGATTACGGGATGTCGAAAGATTGTTTTTCTTTTCGGCGCCGGAGTCGAACCAACTTGTGTATTTAAAAATAAAAAGTGACTTTTTGTACAATAGTGTTTTTTATGAGCTGATTGTTAATCATGTCTATGTATGGAGCAGAATAAATATTGCACAATGATTATTGTTGTTATTCCACTTTGTGTAACTATCCTTGCTACAATGAATACATTTTCCAACAAATTGAATCAGTTAATACATGTAATTCTCCTGGTGTCCACTAGGGGCACCACTGCTGTATTGGTCACTACATGTAATGTTCCTGGTGTCCACTAGGGGCATCACTTTCAAAACTACCTCTAGTACATTTCAGACATTTATCATACTTATGTCTAATTTTGGGGAGGTTGCTTTGGCACTAATCCTTCTCCATACGCCAACAAATGTACTATTTTGAAAATCGACTTAATGAATGTAACTTTATCATTACACTAAAATATTATAAATATGTTGGGACGTTATTGTTTTCCAGACCACTCCGTCCTTATATTTAATTTTGGGTCGGTTGTTTTGCCACTACTCACCCTCCACGCTACCGTAAATTAAACTTCTACATCATTTAAATTATTTCATTGTCCTTTTTTAACTCTACATGTACACTACAACCTGCAAAAACACGGCCCCGCGTTGTGTTGCACTCCGTCCTGGCGTTTGGCTTTGGGGAGGCGGCTCTGGCAGCGCTCGGCCTCCGTACCGCCGGCTCTTCCCGTACTGTACATTCCGGTGAGCGTCCCTCCCTCCCCCCGCGCGCCGCTGGACGAGCTTTAGCAGCGCGGCTGAACGCAGTGTTTCCTGTTGAGTTTCCCTGTTTCAGGGACCGGAACTCCCGACTCGGCCCTCCTCCCTCCTGCTCCTCCTCGCCCCCCTCCGCCCATGATAATAACAGCCGACCGAGCAGGAGAAGTTCAAGAAGAGAGAAAGATTTCTCTCCCCCCCCCGGGCCGACGACGGAACGAAAACGTCCGAGGATTGACTTCCAACAATAAAACAAATCTGGACTTCTTCTCCGGCGGAGATCGACGGTCCGGTTCAATGGCGCTTTAGTTTCCCTCATTGCCGCACAAGTTTAACTCGCTAACCGACAACTGCGGGTGAGTAGAAGTTTTTTTTTTTTGGGGGGGGGGGGGGGTTCTCCAGCCACGGTAGTTCGGGAGCGAGTTTCGGGAAGAGGGAGCCTCGTCTCGGGGGAACTTTTGGTGAGGAGCCGTGTTCCTGCCTCCCAGCAGGCCGCAAACCGAGACGAATCTCAGGCCACCGATACCGCAGAGGCACGCTGCTACTACCACGGTTACACACCGAAGCAAGTACTCCGTGTTTCATTACAGTACAAGTACTACTACCACAGTGTCGATGTACTCTCTTAAAAAAGAAAGTCCTGCTTCCGAAATGTAAGTACTAAAAAGTAAGAGTAGGGCTGACTGGGGATAAGTTGGTTGGTCACTGGGAGGTGAAGTCCCGCCCCTTCCGGTTGACCACAGTGAGAACTTTTTTTCTGGAAAAGTATAGTAATCCAGGCTGTAAATGAAAAGTGGGCGTAGTCCTCGTGACGTCAGCCGATTGGTTCGAGGAATGACGTTTTTAAACCGGGAGTTACACGATTTTCCCATCACCAGTCGCCATGTTCTTTTTTTGTCGTGCAACCAATGAAAAAAGTGGCAATATTTTCCATGAGGGATTTAGAGACGCCATATACTTCTCTTGTAAGAGACCTGTCAATCACAAGCCTGCCCCGCCCTAAAGCGTTCCCTCCATTATGGTCTGTTTGACTCTAAATGGACCATCACTTACTAAATGAACATCATGCTGTGTTGAAGAAGACTTGAAACTAGAGACTGAGACCATAAACTCATGTTTACAATATTTACTGAGGGAATAAATAAAGAGAGAAGTAGTTGTTTTCTCATAGACGTCTATGGGAGCGGAGGAGTCGCTCCCTGGTGGTCACTACAGAGAATGCAGCTTTAAAACACGACTGATTGACCTCACTTTATAGAAATAAATAAATGTATACAATGTCGTCCATCTGTGTGTAATAAAGATGTAGCCACGCTAGGAAACGTAACAACATATCTCAAGAATCATGTAAAAAAAAGATGGTGGGAAACATTTGTATAGTAAACACATGTTGCACAATATTGTCTTGTCACTTAAATGCTGAAATCTCTGGTCCTGAGTTCATGAAGAATTTGTTGGTTGCTGCACTACTTTTATTACTTTTATCAGCGTTATCTCAGAGGGAAGGAAGGAAGAATGGTGATGAGGTTTGATGGTACTGGAAGTTAAACCACATCTGTGCTGCTGTCTTTTCATGTGCGGTTGAATGTCGTCTTCGAGGGTGCTTCAAAATCCACTTAGAATGAGACATAGTACTGACTGTATATAGATATAAAAATATATCTATGTACATGAGAGCTTCATTCATAAAAACTGCAGTTGAACGTCCCAGAGGACAGGAGTTGCTGCGTTCTCCGTCTGTTACCGTTTGTTTTATTGTGTGAGAATCAGAACTAACCGTGTTTTAAAGCAGAAATAACACAAACTAACCAACTGTTCAGGACGGGATAAAATCACTGGTTCTTTCAATAGAGTCTGGTGTATTTCGTCCCGATGTCTAGTAAAGGACACAGCGTTGCCGTAGCAAACAGTCGAGATGAAACAAGGTTTCCAGTTTGTTGTCTTGTTCATTTGCACCGCGTTGTGTGTCCCTCATAAATCACGCAAATGCTGTTTGGTTCGATGTTGCAGGAACATTTTCAGGTTTGAGTTTACAGATTTGCTTTGCATTCGTTGGTGACGGTGGTCTGATATCCTGCTAAACGAGTTGTTTTCACACCTCAATCTTTAGAAAGTATAACTTTCTTCACGGTGTTTTGGAGACTTCCTCCTCAAGGTGTGATCTCCGCTGGCTTTTTTTGTTGTGGCATCGTTTAATCCGTTTAGGAGAGTTAAACATTTATTGCCATTCTGCACCACGGATCAACGTTCCTGCAACACTTTTCTACCATTAAGTTGTTATGCTTTTATGTGTTTTTCTTTCCTTCATAAAAACACACATAAGGACAAATCTATTATAAATCAAATAGCTTTCATCAGTAGTTTTTAATATTGTATTACAATCTGCTGAGTTAAGAAGTTCAATATCTTTTAATAAGGTTAAAAAGACTCCTTCAAAGAACTGAATTTCTTCCTTGGTCTAAAAATAAAACACTGCTGCTGTCCAAACATCACAATCAACAAACTTGGGAAAATTATCTTTCTACAGATCCTACAATGCTCAGTTTCACACACCAGCCTCCACTGACAGAAATGGTCATTTCACCTCTTGAGAACACGGGAGTCTCTCCTCTACTGCCTCCATTAGTTGGTTATTCATTTAGTGTGTCTTATTGTGTGACTTTGGTGAATCTAAACCAACCCTTTTAAAACGCACACTAACACAAAACATCCGATGCACTCGGCAGAAGAACTCCTGTGTTCTGAGGGGTAAAATCAAGGTTTTTGTCAATGGAGTCTGGTGGATTTCTTTTTGTTGTCTAAATTATGTCCACAGCAGTACGTTGCTTTGGGCTCCTCCACAACCCTTTAAATAGTATTTATGTATTAATGAATCGACCGTTTCAAGCATGTTTTGGTCTAAAATCTGTCATCGAGTCCACAGACTTGAACCGTCTCCCTGGCACAACGTGTCCGTCCCATCCGCCGCTTCTCGTGTACCATAAGCTTCCCTTGGCGAGCTGAAGAAGCTGCAGCTAACTGCCCTGGATGTTCTCCTTCCGTGCTGAGAGCTCGTGTTTGGCCGTCTGCACCACACACCCAGTTTATTCTGGAGGCCGGTTTAAGCTCCTTACTGTGTAATCGCACACACGCACACACACACACACACTGCACGTATTCACCCCGACGGATGAATTCAATTTGTCTTCTGATAAGAGCGGACGCCTCAACAGGAAGTGTGCAGAAGAAACACCACGGTGTTCCTCTTATCTCCTGCGCATTTACCGCTGCTGTATTTCAGAGCTACTTAGTGTGTTTTATTTTCTCCGAGTACACGCGTTCCGTCACTCTCCGTGTCTGGGTCGTTTGCTCCCGTGTGGAAGCTGCCGGTGAGTCATGTGACCTCGTATGTGATTCAGACCTCGCTGGTTTCTGTGACTTGGTTGACTGACTGGCTTATCTGTTGTGTCGCTTACTTTTTTTGTTCAGTCTGGTAAACCTTCCCAAAGAAGACTTCTCTTCTGACTTCCTTCCCTTTTTTGCAAGAAGAAAAGAGTATTTCTCAACAGACTTCTATTTTGACCTCCTACACTTAAATAACTTCCTACTTCTCATATGCTTTGGCTTTTGAACTGAGACTCTAATATTCACTTGAGTCTCTTTTGCTAGTGCGGGTCTTCAGTGGAATAAAACGATACAATCAACAGGGATTTGGACAATTATTCTAATATATGAATGTAAAAAAGGCGCCTTTTTTTTTTTTTTTTTACTTCTGTGATTATCATAACTGGACAAAAACTAAACTCATCAGAACCAACTGTGATTTTCTATCCACTGTTCCAACAATTACCAGCTGTGATTAGTCTGAATTAAACCTGAGTTCACAGAGCTGGATGTTATGGAAACATGACAAGGCACCAGATTCCAACGTTTGAAAAAGATCATTGTGGTAAAAAGTTTTGGTGCGTCAGTAACACTAAGAATAACCCAATTAGAGTTTTGGTTCCTCTTCATGTTCACACATCCTAAAAAGAAAACTGTTTTCTTTGATTTAAGTGTGTTGGCCCGTTAGAAACTGCACATTCCAAATGTATCAGCTGACTTTATTTTTATGCGTGCATGACGAAAAAAGGCTTCAAAACATAATAAAAGTAAAACGATGCCTAACTTCCCTACAAGTTCCTTCTTTTGCAAGTAGCGTTTTGGCCTTTTCTGTTTACTAAATGTCATTACTACGAGGAAGTGGGATGTTGCCGTAGCAACAGGCCTCTCTCTGAAGCCGGTGGGCGCCGTGCACGTCTGAGCTCGCACTGCGTTTTATTTTTTACCATAATGGCGCTGACAAACCAGCCGACCCGAGTACTTGAAGTCACTCGTTTACTAACGCAGAAACCCCCCCCCCCCCGCTCTGAAGACCTCCATCCGTAGGCAGCAGGAGGGCGGTGACCTCCGCTGACCCCTGGTCACACGGGGACCGCCGGGCCTTTTGTGCTGCTGCTCAGTGGACGTTGCGGATTTGTTTGACCGGCCGTGCGTTCTGATCGCAAAAGGTTTTTGGATTGTTCGCTCTGTGGTGACGTCCCAAAAAAAAAAAAAAGTCGCGTCAGCAGCGCGAGGAGCAAAGCACGAGCAGAGCGATTTTATATTTACCCGTTTGCAGCACACCTGCTTCACTTTGTCCTGCAGTGAGTGGCAGGAAACACCACTGATGCATGATGGGAGCAACGAGGGGTAGCAGAGATTTGTGTATAGTGTCACACGTTTGTGTAAAGGGCCTCGTTGTTGCAGCAGAGCTCTGCTGCGTGAGGAGAGAGAAAAGGTGGCGAGTCTGACAGCGCTGAGCTCGTTGGTTGATACTGAGGAGGAAGAAGCCACAAAGAGGAACCTGAAGGTCTCTGAAGCTTCTGTCCAGAGCCGGAGGTTCCTCGTCTGCATCGGCTCACTGGTTTAATTATTGAAGGCTTTTTAAAGGCTGTCAATGGGTACAGAAGTGTGAGCAATGCCTTCACAAGAATGTGTTAAAGCTGCATTCTCTGTGGTGACCAGCAGGGGGCGACTCCTCTGGTCCCATAGAAGTCTATGAGAAAATGAGTTGCTCCCTTTGTTCCTACCCACCGTTTGTCAAACCAAAACCACCTATAACATGAAACACAACCAGTAAACATGGCGGCTCTTCTCGTCCTCTCCGGCAGCATGGCGTCCACAGTGACCTTAGAAGATGCCCTCTCCAACGTGGACCTGCTGGAGGAGCTGCCGCTCCCCGACCAGCAGCCCTGCATCGAGCCCCTCCCCTCCTCCGTCATGTTCCAGGTGAGCACAACGAAGCTTCTCCTGCTCACCGGCATCTTTCCAGTTTCTATTCAGTCGTAAGTCGTCGTGATGTCCCGTAGGAGACCGAAAGACGGGCCAGGCGCCGAGACGTCTCGTGGGGTGCATTAAACAAAGTCAAATGATCAATAAATAAACAGGAAGGAGGACACTCAGACCTCCATTAAGGCCGATCAATAATGTCTGAATCCGCCCGTCATTCAGAAGAACCTTCACCAGAGCAACACATCACAAAACTCACTGAATAATGATAAGAATACACTATTTAATAATCATTTTAATTCTTTGATTTGATCTTTAAGATGAAAACGACTACCTTTTATGTCTTATTAGGTGCCTGAGAAAAGGCCAGTTATTGTACTACACGTTAGGCTTATGACCTGTTATACTTCCATCTCCTTATTGTATTTTATGCTGTGTACATGTGTTTTGTTAGTTATTTACCTGTTATTTACTTCTCATGACTGTCGCTGTTATTCTTGCCGTCACAGCCCAACTTCAACACCAACTTTGAGGACCGAAATGCGTTCGTCACCGGCATCGCCAGATACATCGAGCAGGCCACGGTCCACTCCAGCATGGTACGGCAGCAGGGCCTCCCTTTGGCCGGGGGGGGACAAAGTGGAACTCTGCAGAACTGGGTCGCGGGCTCCGGGGGCTTTGTGTCTAATTGGCGCTCGGCCTCTGAATCAAACGGCACTTTGTGTGGAGGCAGAAAAGGAGCAGTGGAGCATGGGAGTTGTAGTCCTCAAAGTTTGGACTTTGTCTTCTGACAGTTTGTCTTCTGACAGTTTGTCTTTCTTTGTTGAACTAGAACGTGATGTTGGAGGAGGGGCAGGAGTACGCCATCATGCTGTACACCTGGAGGAGCTGCTCACGAGCAATACCACAGGTAACCACTGGTACCACAGGTAACCACTGGTACCACAGGTCACCACTGGTACTACAGGTCACTACTGGTACAACAAGTCACTACTGTTACCACAGGTTACTACTGTTACCACAGGTCACTATTGTTACCACAGGTCACTATTGTTACCACAGGTAACTACTGGTACCACAGGTAACCACTGGTACCACAGGTAACTACTGGTACCACAGGTTGAATACTCCCCTGTAGCGTCTCCTTTGAGCTCTTTAATGAACGCTGATCAGCATGATGGTTTCCCAGAGAGAAAAGGGTTCACAGGCTTTCACACCTTTTTTTAAACATTCCTTCCCGTCTCAGGTGAAATGCAACGAGCAGCCCAACCGAGTGGAGATCTACGAGAAGACGGTGGAGGTTCTGGAGCCAGAAGTCACCAAGCTCATGAACTTCATGTACTTCCAGGTGAGTAACAGTCAGCGGTGAGGCTGTTTCCCCGCTCACAGGATGCTAACCCTCCCCCCCCCCCCCCCCTCTCCCCCAGCGCACGGCCATTGACCGTTTCTGCGGTGAGGTCCGGCGTCTCTGTCACACGGAGCGCAGGAAGGACTTTGTCTCGGAGGCGTACCTGCTGACCCTCGGGAAGTTCATCAACATGTTCGCCGTGCTGGACGAGCTGAAGAACATGAAGTGCAGCGTGAAGAACGACCACTCTGCCTACAAACGGTATCCAGCCGGGCGCCGTGCGTTCACACGCGCCGCTCACTAGAGGGCGCCGCGGACGCATGAATCATTACACTTCTACTTAGCTGTGGTCGGCGCTGCGCACTGCAGCCTCCTGTGGACAGAATCAGTATTACAACAACAAACTGGTTTTCACAGATGGTAAAAGTAAAGGGATACTGCTAATACTGTTAGGAGGATTTTCCCTCATGAAAAAAGCTTTGTACAGAGAATAATATACATTTTCTCTAGGATTTAGGCCTAGAATTTGAGTTTATCAGGAGAAACATATAGGGTCGATGTCTATGAATTATTCAGCCTGAATGTTTGAAATAATAAACTTGGCTGCCTTCTTCCAGAGCGGCTCAGTTCCTCAGAAAGATGTCTGAGCCGTCATCCATCCAGGAGTCCCAGAACCTGTCCATGTTCCTGGCAAACCACAACAAGATCACCCAGGTTGGTCAGATGATCTCCATTCGGTTCATTCAACGCTACAAGGACAAAGACGCAAGATGAGCTACGGCTCTTATCTGTTACAGATGGCGACATTTGTGTTTGAACCATGATTTTACATTAAAAACACACTCGCTAGAATGTAGCACAGAACAAATGATTAAAGACATCCTGAGGGATTTACAGAATTAATCACAGGGGACTTTTGGGGTGAAAGGTCATGAAAAACTGTGTCTTTATATTTAAAAAAAAAAAACGCGATTCCAATTTAACATGAATCCGTTGTGTGCAGTCTCTGCAGCAGCAGCTGGAGGTGATTAACGGATACGATGAGCTGCTGGCCGACATCGTCAACCTTTGTGTTGAGTACTACGAGAACAAGATGTACCTCACTCCCAACGAGAAACACATGCTGCTCAAAGTAAGCACGTCGGCTCCTGTTTGGCTGTTGGTGACCTTTGGGGTCCACATGCACGTAACCCCTGTTTTCCCCCCTCCCAGGTGATGGGGTTCGGCTTGTACCTCATGGACGGAAACAGCAGCAACATCTACAAACTCGACGCTAAGAAGAGGATCAACCTCACCAAGATCGACAAGTTCTTCAAGGTATTGAAGAGACGCACGATGTCAACTGTTCTGTCAAGTTGTGTTGATTCATCACAGTTTTCTTTATAAAAGTCTACTAGAGGTCTGACAGACGAGCCGCACGGAACCGTGTCCGGTTCAGGGACGTTATGATGCGTTGAGGCTCTGCTCCGTGAAAGCGAGCAAATTTGATCTATGAAGCTTAAGTGAATCCTGTTTTTGTTTCCCGTACATGTGAAATAGATATTATGGATCAATAATAAGCCATTTAACTTCCTAAAACCAGCTCTAAACATATTATAATATATCATTCAAACTCACAATGACAATAAATCCAGTTTCCGCATCCGATCCGTAGCGACCGTACGGTGTTGATCCGTGCGTTTGATTCCTCGTTCACAGCAGCTGCAGGTGGTCCCTCTGTTCGGGGACATGCAGATCGAGTTGTCCCGCTACATCAAGACAAGCGCTCACTTCGAGGAGAACAAATCCAGGTGAGAGGGGGAAAAACGATTTGGTCATTATTAAATTAAATAATTGGTAATCAGGAGCTACTTTCTTGTATTTGTATCAAACGCATTTATGCTAATATGTAAGTTGAAGTTTTAACGTACTCAGTTGGTTTGTCTTTCCTAATAACGAGAGTCTGGTTGCTGTCTGTCCGACCCTGCAGGTGGACGTGCACGTCCATTTCCAGCAGCCCTCAGTACAACATCTGCGAGCAGATGCTTCAGATCCGCGACGATCACATGCGCTTCATCTCGGAGCTCGCTCGCTACAGCAACAGCGAGGTCAGTGTGACGATCCGCGGTGCTCTGAGTGACAGATGGGATCTTCTTCTTCTTCGGTTTCACTGCGGTAGATGGATGCACTTCAGAGTGAATCAGTATTCTCTCTCTCGATTTTTCGATTTCTCTCTAGAACGATTCAGTCTTGATTCAGAAAAGTTAATAATCGGAATAAAAAATAAAAAAAAAGTCTCGCGGAGCGTGAACTTCCTCGCTCGCGAGGTTAGTCTCTGTTCGCGCTCGAAGGTGTTTTCTACACGCTCGCTGTTGTTCTTTCTGACAGTAAGGGGGCGGAGCCAGTCACCATGGTCTACAAACCGCGTCTGTGGATTGGCTGGAGTGACGCATTCACACAACTATAGAAGAAGCCCATTTCCGCACTGAAGGAAGGGGATAGAAAGTCGAAATTATGAGATAAAACAAACGCCCCCCCTTCGGTAATCGTAGTGGAGCGTAGATGACAACCAGCTACAACCATCATTTACCATCATTACCGGCACATTAAGAGCAACGCGTCCAGCTCGCAGACCGGTCCGTCAGTCTGAATCTGAATATCTTGCCAACTTTACCGAACTATGGAGGATCCTGCGCAGATCTTACCTCATTATTTCCATTATTTCCATCCAAAAAGTGGATCCGTATTGAAAGTTGGCAAGATATTCACAGATTTGGACTTTTTTCCGGTATTTTACAAATACGGACCGGTCTGAGACTAAGCGCAGCTTTTTCTTTATTTAAAAGAAAAATGAATCTGTTTTAATATATTTTTTACATCGGCTACTTCCATATTGTGTTGAAATGCAAGCTGCGTTGGTTCTTGCATTGTTGATAGAAAATCACATTTGTGACAAAGACTTTTTTTTCTCTTTATAAAAAATTAGAGAAGGTAATTCATCTGTTGATTTTCTTTAATTATCAAATAAAGTAGGAAGTGATTAGCAACCTCTGAGTAGCAAACTCAGATTTGAGAAAATTTAGAAAATCGAGATGAATCGATAATCGGTTTAGAATCGAATCGTTGACCTCTGAATCAAAATCGAATCGTGAGGTGCCAAGAGATTCCCACCCCTACTTCTCTCACATATGAGCGCTTTTAACAGAATAAATACGGAGATGAAGTTCATCCCACCACAGACGTAACAAGCTCCGTGTGGTTATCAGACGTCTCAGCTGTGACGAAACGTCTTTGTCACATTTGGGTTTGGCTCCGACGTGTGACTGACACATCAGATTGAAATGTGGAGAACAAAGTCACTTCAATCATCAGTTCCTCTTTGCTGCAGTTACATTTCACTCATTAAGGCTTCGGTGTGTGTTTGTGTGTGTGTGTGTAGGTGGTGACCGGGTCGGGGCGTCAGGAGGCCCAGAAGACGGACTCTGAGTACAGGAAGCTGTTCGACTTGTCGCTGCAGGGCATCCAGCTGCTGTCCCAGTGGAGCGCTCACGTCATGGAAGTGGTGAGGGAGAAGAACACGCAGTTGAGACAGAGGAGTTGGGAGACGCTGTGCAGCATCGTGGGGATCTGCTTGCTTGCTTCTTGATGTTGGTGCTTTAAAATCCCTCCCAGTACTCCTGGAAACTGGTTCATCCGACCGACAAATACTCCAACAAGGAGTGTCCCGACAACGCCGAGGAGTACGAGAGAGCCACCAGATACAACTACACCAGCGAGGAGAAGTTCGCCTTGGTGGAGGTCAGTGGCGGCTCCGCTCCGTCGTTTATTCCAAACCCGCCAGTTCGCCCCGGTTAAACGCGGCGCTGCTCTGCAGGTGATGGCGATGATAAAGGGCCTGCAGGTGCTGATGGGACGCATGGAGAGCGTGTTCAACCACGCCATCCGGCACACCATCTACTCGGCTCTGCAGGACTTCGCTCAGGTGACGCTGCGCGACCCGCTGCGACAGGCCATCAAGAAGAAGAAGAACGTCATCCAGAGGTACGCCAGCGAACGCCGCCTTTTTTTCTTCTCTCCAAGGGGCAGCGTGTAGGACTGAGTGACTCTACCTCTACGGGGAAGTTGCAGAAAGCAGAGCAGCACCGTGAGCCTCAGCTCAGCCGAGTCCTTTTTAGGGGAAGGAGTTTAATGTTTATTTTAGTACAACCAGAAGGTACTTTCACCAATGCACTGCTCGCCCCACACGAGTAAACCATCTGTGTGCAGCGTCCTGCAGGCCATCAGGAAGACGGTGTGCGACTGGGAGGCTGGCCGAGAGCCGCACAACGACCCGGCGCTCCGCGGAGAAAAGGATCCAAAGGGCGGCTTTGACATCACGGTCCCGCGGCGAGCAGTCGGCCCCTCCAGCACGCAGGTCTCTGCTCGCTACGCGCCGCTCGTTCCCGCCTGATAACGGGGGCGTTTAAAGGCGTCTGAAAGTCAACTTTAATGCGCCTCTTGTAAATCCCAGGGCTCCTCTTTTTTTATTGGCATCCCTTAAATTGCATAAACCGCACCGATTTATCAGATTAGAGCTCCGTTCCAAGAACTAATCTGTATTCCAGGTGCAGAACCATGAAGCTAACCGCTCACGTCTGTGTTTCATCTCACCCAATCAACAAGCGGGGGTCATGAAAGCGGGTCAGAGTGTGTTGCTCTCTGAATGTGAGCGAAAGGAAAGGATTCGCTGTGATGCACAAAACGCCTCCATTCTATTCAATGCAATTTTATTGACTTTAAAGAAATTAGGAGTCAGGACTTTTTATTCTTTTGTTCAATTGTTGCTCTTTACCTCCCCGATGTCTAAAAAGGTCACATTAAGCCTTAAAGGATCCACGAGGCCAAAGGAGGACTAGTGTCCTAGTGAGGACGTCGTGGAAGATTCACCAGAGAGGCGTTCACTGACCTGTTTATATATCAGAGAACAAAACGTTTGCATCCCTTCAGCTTGTGTTAAACGCTGTCGACTGGAGGTTAAACCCTTCAGTGACTCACCCGCCGTGTCCTGCTGTCCCGTCCCTGCAGCTCTACATGGTGAGGACCATGCTGGAGTCTCTCATCGCAGACAAGAGTGGCTCCAAGAAGACTCTGCGCAGCGGCCTGGAAGGCCCCACCATCCTGGACATCGAGCGCTTCCACCGCGAGTCCTTCTTCTACACGCACCTGCTGAACTTCAGTGGTGAGCAAAGCAGCTGTGACGTCTCCTGTGATGTCATGTTGTAATAAATCATTCTGACTACTATAAGAAAGTGAAAGAGTTGCTGTCCTGACAGAATAGGGTCCCCATGCTCGTTGTCTGACAGGAATCATGAAGTGAAACGTTTTGCATGCTGATGTAACCTCACTAGAGGACTCCTGTCCTCCTCCTCCTCTTCCTCCGCGCAGAGACCTTGCAGCAGTGTTGCGATCTCTCTCAGCTCTGGTTCAGGGAGTTCTTCCTGGAACTCACGATGGGCCGCAGGATCCAGTTCCCCATCGAGATGTCCATGCCCTGGATCCTCACGGACCACATCCTGGAGACCAAGGAGGCCTCCATGATGGAGTGAGTGTGTTTCATTTGGTTGTTCTGGGCAGACGTCTCCGCCGCTTGAGTATAAGCAGTGGACGCGGTCCATCGGGACGTCCCCGTCGGTTTGTTGGCGCACGTTAAGAAGCCTCCAGTTTGGTTGATTGCTGGAAAACGGCCAGTGGACCATGTTCACAATGTCTACGGAGTAAGTCAAGTAGAAGTAGAGTCCTCTGTGCGGGTCGCTGGAAACTGCCATTTAAAAGTTTTTTTTTTTAGTTTTTTTTATTCAATATTCTAGAAATTAGGATTAACTGTAAATGTTGTCATGTGAGTTCTGCATCTTTCCTGCAGGATTATGTTGCTAATAGCGAGGCAGGTTTTACATTAAAGCATTAAGCACATCAACCGGCTTGGATCATAAGTGCTTTGCTTCAACTGGTCGACCCCCCCCCCCCCCCCCCCCCAAAAGAGTCTAATCCAACATCACGTTGTAATGTGGATATGTACAGTACCGGTTGAACATTCGAGAGAGAGAAACTCTTGCTTTCCTCCCCTGCAGGTACGTGCTGTATCCTCTGGATCTGTACAACGACAGCGCGCACTACGCGCTCACCAAATTCAAGAAGCAGTTCCTGTACGATGAAATAGAAGCTGAGGTAATTCCACCCCAAACAACGAGGATCGCTGTGCTGAATCCATCCGTCCCCTCCCCCAAAGTACAAACCCAACTCATGCTGTTAAACTCGAGGATTTCACACATTTCAAACTGTTCAATCACTGTCGACAAGAAATGCCCCATTAAACCACAACGTTTGATCCCATTGCGTTATTAAATAAGTGTCTGATCAGACTTGAAATCTAAGGACACTAAATTAAAATTCTCCTGATATTTATTCTGACGGTTAATGAATGTTGTGTTGTTGTGACCAGTGTCGATTTAAACCTTTCGTTGTTTCAGGTGAACTTGTGCTTCGACCAGTTCGTCTATAAACTGGCTGATCAGATATTTGCGTACTACAAGATTCTAGCAGGAAGGTGAGTGTATATATTTATTTATAATACATTAATAATACAGACATAAGTTTCCTGCTGCTTCAAGCTTTGCTGTGAAGTAGGAAAGTAACACCTTTCACTATAAAAGTGAATACTGTCATTGTCGTTGGGTTTTGGTCTTTCCGGAGGTCCTTGAACACCCCACGTGTGACAAAGGGGGCCGGTAAAAACAGCGGAAACAAAGTTGCGATATTTCATCGGAAATGTTTTATTCTACACGTCTCATTTAAAACGGCCCAAATAATTCACTGTGACTCGACGCGGAGCC
The DNA here is from genome assembly GCF_964276395.1 of Gasterosteus aculeatus. NCBI lineage: Eukaryota > Metazoa > Chordata > Actinopteri > Perciformes > Gasterosteidae > Gasterosteus > Gasterosteus aculeatus. The sequence goes on along the minus strand of NC_135695.1, from coordinate 21,125,794 downwards.
GCGTGCAGAGATTCTGGACTCAAAGAGCCGTCCGGTGACTCGACTCCTTCTCGTCTCTTTTCCAGTCTTCTGCTGGACAAACGTCTGAGGGCCGACTGTAAGAACCAAGGCGCCAACATCCCGTGGCCCGCCTCCAACCGCTACGAGACGCTGCTGAAGCAGCGCCACGTCCAGGTGAGCCGCGCGGCGAGTCCCTCTGACCCCGCCCCCTCTCCCCCCCTCCCCTCACTGACGCGCTGTGCTCCTCAGCTCCTCGGCCGCTCCATCGACCTGAACAGGCTCATCACGCAGAGGATCTCCGCCGCCCTCTACAAGTCTCTGGAGCTCGCCATCAACCGCTTCGAGAGCGAGGACCTCACCTCCATCATGGTGCGTCTCCGTTTCCGTTTCAATCCAGCAATATCTGCTGTTGCGTGCGGTTGGGGCCTGTTTGTCATTGTGTGTGTGTGTGTGTGTGTGTGTGTGTGTGTGTGTGTGTGTGTGTGTGTGGTTGAAAAGGAGCTGGAGGGCCTCCTGGACATCAACCGCATGACTCACAAGCTCCTCAGTAAGTTCCTGACGCTGGACAGCATGGACGCCATGTTCCGCGAGGCCAACCACAACGTGTCGGCGCCCTACGGCCGGATCACCCTGCACGTCTTCTGGGAGCTCAACTACGACTTCCTGCCCAACTACTGCTACAACGGCTCCACCAACAGGTGCGCTGCAGAGCTGCTGCTCCCCCCCCCCCGGAGGCCCGATGAGGCTCTCCTTTCACTCCTGATGGACCTCTTGTCTCGCCCCCCCAGGTTCGTGCGCACGGTGCTGCCGTTCTCTCAGGAGTTCCAGAGGGACAAGCCGCCCAACGCCCAGCCGCAGTACCTGTACGGGTCAAAGGTCAGGACCCTCTCCCTCCTCCCACGACCGGCTGTTTGGTTTTGGTTTCAAAACGGACGGGGTTTCAAAATGTCCCTTTGATAAGAATGAGGCTAAAGACGTATTTAAGTGCAAAATATCTCAATTCTAGATTTGTTTCTGGTGAAGAAATCTTTTGTTCACACTTTTCAAACATTTATTAATAATTACAAGTGGAAACCCGTCACAGTGGGAATGATTTATTAAAAACAGGGTAAATAGGAATAAAGCGGCAACAGATGCTATCGGGCGGTTGAACCTTTGCTGCAGTTTAAGGACTTTTGTGTTAAAATATCAACGGATATCGGTGTTTCTCAGGAAAACATTCGGATTCCTTACTGACAAAAGTCGTATTTTATCGAGTTCACGGAGGTAAAAAGTAATCGCGCTGCGTGTTTGATAATTAAATAGACTGCTTGTCTATTAGCATCCGCACAGTAGAATAGTGTTTATTTTTCGCGAGTCAGGGGGCTTCGAGTTTCATCAGCGGATTAGAAAGCGCTCAGGGGGCGGAGCAATGCTTCGATGACCTCAATCCCGTGGAATCGCGCCGGCTGGTTTCCAGGCGGCTTAGCGCCCTCATCTCGTGCTCCTGGGCACCCACGTGGCCGCCCGTCGGCGCCGAGCGGAGGAGGCGGGACGGCTGCAGGGCGGCGCCGTCCTCGCTGGGCCGCCTGGTGGCGTACGGGCGTCCGAATCCCCCGCCGGGGGGCCAGGAGACGCGGAGGCAACCCCACAGCAGGATGCCGGCGATGACCAGCAGCAGCGCGCAGCAGGTCAGCCACACCCCCACCGCCAGCTCCCAGCCCGCCCGGTCGTGGGCCTCGCCGCTGTCGCCCGGCGTGCTGAACATCTGGCACTGGTCTTGCACCGGATTGGCCGCCTGGCACGTGACGCACAGGAAGTAGGCGGTCTGGGGCAGCAGGTTGGCCAGGTGCGCGCTGGTCTGGCTGACGGGGATGCGCTCCTCGTGCAGGAAGCTCTTGCGCTTGTAGCCCTTCATCAGGCTGTTCCAGTTGGGGTCGTACATGACGCTGTAGAAGGTGTCCAGGCAGCCGGGGGACGGGGGCCAGCTCACCCGCGCCGAGGTGGCCGACACGTTGTAGACCGCGACCCCCATGGGGGGAGGGGGCGGGGGGGGGGGGCGGGGCCGCGTTCCCACCACGGGAACCTGGAGAGGAGACGCGTGTGTTTATGCGAGCAGAGGTCATGCTTAATAAGACGCAACCAGCTGTTACCAAATTCGACTTAACGCTACTTGTGCTGTTTAACATCTTAATGGAGGAGGAATTAAGTCCCATGAATTGTGAGGCGGCTCTGGCTGAACGAATGTTTGCTTATTTAGTCGGAGCATCAGCGGCCAAACCTACGACACCGTCGGGTCCCCACAGTGGTTCGGGTGGGATTTCCTCCGCCCCCCCCACAGCAGCGTATTAAGGGAAAGGAAGATAATAATTATCCTGCCATGAGGATAATCCCAGCAGGAGGGACACGCAGCGAGCGCGCAGATGTTCAGCATCACGACGTCATGCGGACGCTCATCCGTCACCTGCATGCGGGACGGGTGGGGTTCTGAGTAATAAAACTTAGAAGATAGACTTTCTATTCTAACTGTCCAGGTGGAAGATTTAAGGCAGATTCGAAGTACGCACATCTTCAAATAGACATTTTTACACTCTGATAAAACGCAACAGAGAAACTGAGGTTCCGTCTCATAAAAGTCCGTCTTTCACAGCTGCTTCTGATTCGGTGAAGCGCTTTTTAATGAGGACAATAATGAGTCGTCCCTTCAGAAGTGTGACTTACCGGAGGAGCCGAGTCAGCGCGCGTTGGGCGTAGAGACGTCCGGTCCCGGTCCCGAGGATCAGGCGCTGAAGGCTGCTTCTGCTGCTGCGGGACACTGATCTGTGCGTCTGTCTTCGTCTCCGCTGTGGGACACGGATTGGTCTGTCTTTGTCTCTGCTGCCTCACTAGAGGATGTAGCTGGATTAGAGCAGCAGCGAAGGGAGGGAGAGGAAGCTGAAATCTGTCACTGAGGATTTGACAATAACAGTCAAACGTCCAAATGGGTCATTATGATTGAAAAAAACAACAACTTTGGCATAGTAATCATTTTTTATTATTTTAATAGTATTATTAATTTTATTTTAATTTTGAGTCCAATGTGTTGGACTGGTGGATGTTAAATTAATAAATACAAATATTTAACTAATAATAAAATAAATTAATTAAACCTAAATATAATAAATGATTAATATATATTTTTTTAATTTTAATTAATTTTAAAAATATCAAATGTATGATCATATCTAAAAGATTACTAAAAAACAAACTGCAAAACCACAATATTTACATTAAAATAAATAAAAAAAACTTTTTTTTTATTTTGAAATATTTATTTAAACAAGAAAGGCCCATTGAGATTAAATTTTTCAAGGGAGACGTGGACACAATTTTAATAAAAAGTTTGTTGTTTAATTGAGGGACGTTTGTTGTTCATCCAATCGCCGAGACGTCCAGTTGGTGAGACCATCTGTGCGTTTGTCTCTCTGAACAGCTGCTGATGAGTTGGTCTCAGGATGTTCATGCTCCCCAGAGGATGAGCCCCCATGATGCTGCTCGCATCGATGCGTTTACTAGTAAACAAAAATACGAATCTTCAAATCCGGGCTCTTGAGTGTCTCTCCACTGCCGCCCTGCGGACAAAGTCCTTTGATTTCATGTCCCATAATCCAACAGGCCGATCCGAGTAATAAACAGTTTATTACTCTTCTAATCTGCGCTGAAGCTGCGTGATCCAGTAAATCTGAAGGAAAACACCTGAGCGCCCCCTGGTGGTCGGCGATGTGATTGTAGTGTTAAATGCTGAAAGGTTGAACAAGAGAGAATAAAAAATAAAAAATATAAAGTAAGTTTTGATTTTGATATCCAAACATTAATCGTGTGAAAGTGCTGCTCACTCCCTGATGCATCATCATCATCCTCATCTCCTCTCGCCTCCATGCAGACCTTGAACCTGGCGTACAGCAGCATATTCAGCACCTACAAGAACTTTGTGGGCCCCCCCCACATCAAGGTCATGTGCCGCCTGCTGGGCTACCAGGGCATCGCCGTGGTGATGGAGGAGCTGCTGAAGGTGGTCAAAAGCCTGGTGAGTATTGCAGTGAGGCGGGTGGATGGAAAAGAAAAACTTTGCAACGGTCTTTGAACACATCATTTGTGAGGAAAACCAGGCTTTAGAATTATGATATTCAACCCAAAACAAATGACTTCCGCCTTGGATTTGTAACATGTAAAAAAAAGTTCTCAAAAAGATCTCAATTTTAATCAGCTCTCATGATGGTTATTTATTTTTATTATTACTGGTCTCCGTCTCTCCTGCAGCTTCAGGGAACCATCATGCAGTACGTGAAGACCCTGATGGAGGTGATGCCCAAGATCTGCAGACTCCCCCGTCACGAGTACGGCTCGCCAGGTAACGGAGACCGATCGATCGATCCGCCAAAGCGCGACGCTGATGGAACAGAATGTTCAATACTTTGATTACATTGTATTGAAATCCTTTCGAGAAGTGTTGTGAAAAAAAGAAAATCTCAAATCGCTTCAGAACATCTTGGAAGGTGTAATAAGAAGCTTTTCACCACAGCAGCCGTTTTCATCCTAAGCGAATGAGACACTGAGAGGACATGTCCCGTGTTCTGCGTCCAGGTATCCTGGAGTTCTTTCACCACCAGCTGAAGGACATCGTGGAGTACGCCGAGCTGAAGACGGTGTGCTTCCAGAACCTGAGGGAGGTGGGCAACGCCATGCTGTTCTGTCTGCTGAGCGAGCAGAGTCTGGTACGCTCCCCTCTCGGGCGCCAACGCGCGGCCCCTTCAGTTCAGCGCCGTGCAGGATGCCGTTTGACTCGTGGTTTCACTCCTTCTCCCAGTCGCAGGAAGAGGTGTGTGACCTGCTGCACGCCGCGCCCTTCCAGAACATCCTTCCAAGAGTCCACGTCAAAGGTGAGCGCGGGAGAGAAGCCGCTGAAGCGTGGATATGTTCTCTAGTGAGGCTCGCGGGGGGAGTTACCTCGGGGTTCGGATACGCCGACGGTTTGTCTGTGATTAAAGAAAATGTTTAATGTCACGTCCTCGCCGCGCTGTGTGCAGAGGGGGAGCGGCTGGACGCCAAGATGAAGCGCCTGGAGGCCAAATACACCGCCCTGCACCTGGTCCCCCTGATCGAGCGTCTTGGGACTCCTCAGGTACGGCCGGTCCTACAACACCCAAAGGTCGCGAGTTTAGAGCCGTCCTGAGTGGACGAGGCAAGCGGGACGTCACCCAAAGTAAAAATGAACTCTAATCAAATGAAAACACATCTCGAAAGGGTTCAAGGGTCAAGAGACCTGTCAATCACTGTGTAGCCCCGCCCTAAAGCCTGCCCGACTTTTTGACTCAAAATGAGAATCAACTGCATTGACGAAGACTTAGAACTGAGACCATAAACTCATGTTTACTGAGGGAATAAATCAAGAGTCCTTTCTCATAGACGTCTATGGGACCAGAGTCGCCCCCCGCTGGTCACTGCACAGAATGCAGCTCTCGCTTTCCTTTCCAGCAAATCGCCATCGCTCGCGAGGGCGACCTGCTGACCAAAGAGAGGCTGTGCTGCGGCCTGTCCATGTTCGAGGTCATCCTGACGCGCGTGCGAGGCTTCCTGGACGACCCCATCTGGCGGGGCCCGTTGCCCAGCAACGGCGTGATGCACGTGGACGAGTGCGTGGAGTTCCACCGTCTGTGGAGCGCCATGCAGTTTGTGTACTGCATCCCGGTGGGAGCCCATGAGTTCACAGTGGAGTGAGTGAAGCAGCAGCAACGCACGCACGCACGCACGCAGAGAGAGCGGCGCCTTGACCCGCAGAACCCGCTCTGTCTCCTCAGGCAGTGCTTCGGGGACGGCCTCCACTGGGCCGGCTGCATGATCATCTCCCTGCTGGGTCAGCACAGGCGCTTCGACGTCCTGGACTTCAGCTACCACCTCCTGAAGGTGCAGAAACACGACGGCAAGGACGAGGTCATCAAGAGCGTGGTGAGCGGGCCGCTAACTATCTTCTTGATTTAAAATGATCGGATTTCTTGACGTGTCCATGGTGCAACTCAATCTGGTAGAAAGTTCAGATGATTGAAGGGCTCTGATGGTATTTTGACTTATTGAAGCAGCTTCAAACGGGACACGGTGATCTACACATTGCACCACATTGTCACTTTGTTTCCCTGCAGCCCCTGAAGAAGATGGTCGAGAGAATCCGCAAATTCCAAGTCCTCAACAACGAGATCTTCGCCATCCTGAACAAGTACCTGAAGTCCGGAGACGGAGAGAACATGCCGGTGGAACACGTCCGCTGCTTCCAGCCTCCGATCCACCAGTCGCTCGCCAGCAGCTGAGGAACGAACGTTGCTGCCGCGCCGCTCTGACCAACAAGAGACGGCGGGGCCTCGTTTGCCTTCATTACTCCTTTTTGTATTCACACGTGCCTTATCAGAAATGGGATGAACTATTGTGTTTTATACTGGCAGAGCGCTCTAGATGTCGGGGGGGGGAAATTAGTTTTATCAGCTGAGTATTTAAGGGTTTGCAGTGGTGGAACCAGAACAGGTGGAGGGATCATTTTCTACTGTCCAACATGCATGCTAAACATTTTAAAGGAAAAAGTAACCGCTCATACTCGTGAAAAGCATTTATTCACTGTGCCTTGTTTTAATCATTTTAATTCAATAAATATGTAACAAATCTGTTGGTTCATCGAGAGCTTTTGTGTTTTTGCTACAAAAGAAAAGTTCAGAACAAATTCCAACAAAAGATGTTTTTTTTTTTTTTAACTTTCAAGTATCACGAAAACTCAATCATGGTGACTTTTTAAATCCAGTCTATATATTAAACCCGTTCATCATTGATTGATAGAAAGTAATCAGTGCATGAATATGTAGATATAACGGAACATTTCTTTTAAAAACAACAGTATTTACAGCGCTACGGAGGAATTAAGTTCCAACTGATGACCAGGTCAGTCTGAGAGAAGTAAGGCAAATCAAACGTTAATTACAATCCGCTGGTCCGTCTCCAGTCCCACCAATGTCCCCGTCCCCGTCCCCACACAGTTGATTGTCAAAAGGTAAACGTAACTGCCGCAGCCGGTCAGCTAAAAGAAAAAGACTTCAATGATCGCACAAAGTCATCGCCCCGTTCCTCCTGGAGACGCTTTCGAAAGGCGGACCCATCTCCATGTCCTCGGGGGACTCGCCGCGCAGCAGCTCGTAGTGGGACGCCGTGCCGTTGGCGGCGGCGGGGGACGGACGCTCCTCCTTCCTCATGGACACGGCGAGGGACGCCAGGCTGACGCTGACGTCCTTGAAGGCGTGCAGCAGGAAGATGCCCACGATGATGGTGAGGAAGCCGCTGAGCGTGCCGATGACGTCGGCGGCGCCCATGTGACCCCACTCCTTGAACAAGATGGCGGAGCAGCTGAGCACGGACGTGGTGAAGAACACGTAGTAGATGGGCGTCACCAGCGAGGTGTTGAATATGTCCAGGGCCTTGTTCAGGTAGTTGATCTGCGTGCTCACGCACGCCACCAGGCCCAGAAGCAGGATCCACGACAGCGGGTTGCTCGCCACGCTGTGGCCGGCGACCGCCTCCTTGATGGCGATGCCCAGCCCCTTGACGCAGGACACCGAGAGGGCGCCGATCACCGAGCAGATGGTGATATAGACCAGGATGTTGGTCTGACCGTGACGGGGAGCCACCACGAAGATGAAGATGAGCGCCACGATGATGACCAGGGTGGCGAAGATAAAAAACCCTAAAGGGGGAGAAAGGCGGCGTTTTACGTTTTATGGCGGCGCTTCGTTTCCACAGTTACCGATACCGGAGTCCGGTCGGCTGCTCACCCGGGTCCACCAGCTTCTCGGCCATGTGCTCCAGGCTGCTGATCTCCTCCTCCTTCGGCGCGTGGATCACCATGGTGGTGGAGCCCAGGATGCTGAGCACGCAGCCCAGCTTCCCGTGCAGGTTCAGCCGCTCCGTCAGGAAGTGCGAGGACAGCACGGCGCTGCGGAGAGAACAGACGCTTTGTTAACCGCGAAAGAAAGGAGCCGGCGGCGTGCCGTCCTGCCTCCGAAATGAGCCGAATCTTCACCACCGCAAACTAAAGACACACCTCTTCAGACTAACTGTAGACCTTGGAAATTGTACTTATAGTGGCTGTGATCTGTAGCAAGTTGTAAGTTGTCTGAGTTTGTATCCTTATGGTTGAAATGGACGTATTGTATAAAGCGTAAAGTACAGTTCAACGTACCTGACCAGCACGCTGAGTGCTCCCAGTGGGGTCACCAGGGTCGCCGGAGCAAAGGCGTACGCTGCAAAGTTAGCCGCTTCACCGGCTCCCACTGTCAGGAAGGGGGGGGGACGCATGAATCACGGCGGAGGGGGTCAAGTGTACCAAGTACAAAGCGAAAGGCGCCACCAATGCAAACATGGGTTTGGTTGATCTGCAGCGCGAAAGGCACCTGGGAGTCATGTGGTGGTTTGGCAGCATTTTACATGAACAAGTGGCGCTAAAACTTACTGAATGAGACATTAAAAAAAAGGCTTTTTGCTCATCAGCACTTTAAGTACGGAGGTTACTTACTTGATAGTAAACCCGCCCACCAGAGCCATTCCTTTAGATATGCATGGCCACCTTGGCCTGGAGAGCAGAAAAAAAAAGAAGAAAAGAATTGAACTTATTTGAATAACACGCAAACAGCTGATGTATGTAAACACGGCGCTGCTGGACAGGAAGCTGCACTGAAGGTCGGCTGAACGGACTCAAAGTTCAGACCCTGAATTAAAAAGCTTTTACTAGAAAATATGCAGAAAAGACAGATGAAATACTTTCAATAAAAACATTAAAGGCCGTGTGTGTGTGTGTGTGTGTTCTGACGCGGTCATCAAATCAGGTGAGTTTCATTGCAAAGAATCACATGGAAAGCACCACTTTTGTTTCCTGATGGGGAAGTTGAGCGTGTAGGACGACAAAACACAATGAGGTCGTTATCAGCCGACTGGTGTTGCACAAGGGCAGCAGGGCGTGCCGTGGCTCAGGTGCGATGCGCCTTACCCGCCCGCGTGGAGCCCTTCCTGGCCAGCCGCAGGAGTCCTTTCTTCTTGAGGATGAAGCTGCCCCCGATGAAGATGCTGGAGCTGACGGCCAACCCCAGGCCGAGGTAGAAGTCGTACTTGCCCCGGTCCTGACCCATAGCGAGGCTGTACGCGTGGTCGCGGTCACTCGCGTTCACCGCCGGGCGGCTCGGACCGGACGCCTGAGGGAAGGGTTCAGAGATGTGATCAGCTGGTGCGTATGTGGCGAGTATCCGGCTCCGGCGACCCACCGGAGGTGTGAGGGAGAGGAACACCATCGTCTAAACGTGCGGGAGGAAACCCGCACAGCGAAGCGGCAGCCGACCCGAGGAGCGGCCAATAGTACGAACGCGAGAACTCAGGAATTCATGACACGCCTGGGGAGGTTACAGTAGACGCCACGCGGAACCGGATGTTCCACAATAAAAACGAAACGTGGAAACTGGGACTGAATGGAAAAACATATGGAGAACAACGCCTGCTTACAATTAAAATAGCAACACATTAAAAGTTGTAAAAAAAATATGTATAGTTAATAAAACACATAACGAGATGGAAAATTTCAAAAAATGTAAATGTAATAATGCATTAAAAAGGGAAAAGGTCACCAATGTCAGAATACAAATTAAAAAATACTTAAAACACATAAAAATGACACTTGATTTTAAACTATTAATACAAATAGAAAATGTAATGAATAAAACTAAGGAAATACCAGTCACATCATAAAAATACAGATAAAATAAAATAAAATAAAAAAGGATAATGGGTAAAACTCATGATATAAAGATGGAAAGGAACACCCGCCCCATATTGAAATAAGATATATTTTTTTAAAGGTATAATTTGAATATGCAAACAAACCCCACTCGGTGATCATCGCAGTGAAACATATAAACGATGCATTAAATGTAGCTGGAAGAGTTTCAGCTCCTTAAACGTTAAAGGCGTTTAGCTCCAGGAGCTAACGACACATCGCTAACTAGTTCCGTAGCTCTGGGGCGGAATTGACAAGCAACCCCGATCGGATTTGGCTGCTGGGAACTTCCGATGAACCAGCAGCAGACCTCCCGGCTTGTTGACCAACCGACCGGCGCACGTCAGCACGTCCTCCCCGGGGAAAGCAGCACCGCGGCGGCTCCGCGGCGGTACAACGTGGATCACTTCAGCCGCATTTCTACTGCGAGGCTGCCCCTCGTTGGCCGCGTTAGCTCGAATTAGCCCGACAGCTAGCTGGCCGGCCCGGCCGGCCGAGTCGGTTAACGTAAAACGTGAAGAACGCGAGCGCCGGTCCGTTTCCCGGGTTCGGGACGTTTCGACGCGGAGTTCAATACCTGTTCGAGAGGTGGCGGTCGGTTCCCCCCCGACGAGAACAAACGTGTTAGCAGCTAATGTTAGCCAACGGCTAGCCTACTTCCGGGTTCCGTGGCTAACCATCGCATAGCTGCCGCGCTGTCCGCTCCGCGACTGCCGCACTGCGAGCTTCTTCTGCTGCTTATCAGGGAAGCGGCGGCCGCTGGTCCGGAGCTCCGCGGGTCCAGAACCACACAGGTGATCCGCACCGGAAGTGGAGACAGAGGCGTTTTGTTGCAGTAATTCCTCGCGTTAAGTTACAGAGTAATAAACTACATGATCAGGAATAGAAGACCGCGTTAGAACAAGCAAAATGAGTTTATATTACGCAAACCTCGTTCATGTTTTTATGTGTGTGAATTGGTATTCCATCTACATTTGTATAGTTTATTATTTGAAATGAATGTACATTTTTTAAATGCAGTGAGGACATAATTTATTGTTATTCAGTTTTCAATCAACTTTGTGTTTCAAGTTTCATCGTTTTACATTCTAGCAAAGAAAATGCTTTTAGGGCGCCAGTAATATTCCAATGTTACTTTTTTATATTGCATCCATTAGTTAATCAAATTTCTGCTAATTTACTACTTAATTTGACTAGTATGTTTATTATATTAGGCACTTCATGTTTGTATTTCTGTCATACAGTTTGTATTTATTTGTATGTTAACAATTCTGACTAATCGTAGAAATCCTGTGAACCTGTTTATAATACAGATGTATAATCCAGAATCTAAATCCCATTTTGGACGGTTTCACATCCAAACAGAAACGCAAAGTGTCCACAGAACTATTAGTTTATATTTTCTGTATGAGCTTTAAAACACGTCCATTTAGTTAAACGCGGGTTGACTCCACTTCTAAAGGAGGCCACTTCTAAAGTTACACTGAATTATTCAGGAAACACTGAATAAGTAAAAGTGTGTCTGAGGAAAAAAGGGCCTGAAGCTCAGAGGAAAGTACAACACAATTATTCTGTTATTTATCCAGCAAACAATCCTTTTAAGCCTCTTTGATGCTTTTCACAATATATAAAAACGTATGAAGCTGATAAATGAAGTGCTCTCAGAATGATTCAAGAGGAAACAAGTTTTATTCTGAGTGGTGTTAGTGAGTTATATATTAACTAAGAAATGTTCCACATGTATCTGAGAGGAGATTCAAGTCTTTTAAATTCCTCCTGTTAGTCGTATGAGTGTTTTCATGTTTTATCCGGCTTTAACTCTTAGTTTGTCTTTCTGTCTTTCTTTCCTGTTCTTTCCGTTTTTGCTGCTTTGTCCGGTTTCAAGGTGCCGCATAAATAAAGTTAGAACTCCTCGTCACTCCGTCTTCTTCGTCGTCCTCCACGTGACGGAAGCCTCCTGCGAGATGCGCAGTAAAACGACGCCGACGCACACCGTGGTCAGGCCGCACAGCATGGCCGCCGCCCCCGCCGCCGTCAGCGCCGTCCACTCCTTGAAGAGGAGGCCCGAGGCGACGGTCGCGCTGGACGTGAACGCCACGTAGTAGATGGCCTCGAACACGTTGGAGCTGAACCTCTCCAGGGCCTTGTTGATGAAGAAGAACTGGAGGAGGACGCTGACGGCCAGCGTCGCCAGCAGGCCCAGGAAGAGAGGCAGCGCCCCCGGCTCCGCCCCCAGCACGCCTGGGGCCACCAGGCCCAGCCCCTTGCTGCTGGGCACGGTGAAGCTTCCCAGGAGGGAACAAATGGCCACGTACACCATGACGTTGGACGAGCCGTGGGCCGGGGCGATCCACGCGATCAGCACCAGCAGCAGCAGCACCAGCAGGAGGCCGTACGCCACAAACACTGCAGGGGGGAAACCACGCCACGTTCATTCAAACCGTTTGCATATGGAGGGGGTTTGGCTGTGGGGCGGGCGCATGAGAATAAACACAATGCGATGGTGCCAAACGTCATTTCAAATAAAAAAAAACAATAGTCCAGAAAAAGTTCCAGTGCACACAAACATTAGCAAATCGAATGAAATGAAACAGACAAAGGTTGATCCGGTCACCTGGGTCCGACAGCCCCGCCTCCAACTCCAGCCGGGACGTGACGGCCGCGGCTTTAGGGGCGTGCATGACGAGCACCACGGAACCGCAGCAACACAAGACGCAGCCGAGCTTCCCCAGGATGTTTAACTGCTCCCCGAGGACCCGCGAGGCCAGAACGGCGCTGCAAAACAACAACAACAACAACAACTTATTCATGGCGGCCCGAGAGGATCAAGCGTTCAGTCGCTGCTCGATGTCCCGGTACATCAGGACTAACCCAAATAAGACTCCGAGGGCTCCCAGGGGAGTGACGATCACGGCCGAGGCCACGTTGTACGCCAGGAAATTCCCAATTTGACCGATAATCACTGATGAGATTAAACAGGTGTGTCAAAACATTTCAGGTACGTTGGGGAGACGTAACGTGACGTAAGAGACGATGCACTCAATTCAGAATGTGATTTCTGGTGTTGGTTGAGGGTTCATGTGCAGCCCAGTTTTTTTACTGTAAATGTTAAAACAACCACTTATACTTTAAAAGGATTTAAGAAATATCTGAAATTGTGTTTTGACTTAAAAAATAAAGTTATCTGGAAAAACTATTTCTCTCTATGTCAGTTTGACTATAGGAGACAATAGTTGGATTACAGAATACTGAGATTTACCGTATATATGCTGTCCAGTTATTAAATATGATATATTAAATATCCGAGTCGATAGATGGCGCAATACTCACTGGCCAGTGTGCCGCTCCACCACACCACATCTGTGAGGTACGAGCATCCTGAGGACAGAACACAGCAGCAACTTTAGTCCTACAAATAAAATACATAAATATATATACAATATTTAATCATAAAGAACCTTTTATTTGCAGGAAGAAGTGCCTCACAATAAAAATGACAAAAATATTGCTGCCATACAGAAATAAATCAAGGAAATAAAAAAAAGAACAGAAATTAATAATAAAAACAATAATTTTAAACTTAAAAAATAATATATAATAAATATTTACTTCAAAGTAAAATTAATTATATGATAAAATAAACAACCGGCATGAACAATTATCATAAACTAAACCTCTGATTAATGCTTAAAAAAGCATTACTTGTAAATAGAAGTAATTAGTAAAATAGAAATAAACACAGAGATAAATAATACTACTAATATTAACGGAGAGGTATTTCATTTCCTGCTTCGGTATTTCACATCCAGAGGCGCTGGTCTCCGCAGTTTGAGGACATACAAACAGCAGATTATTTGAGAATAAGAACATTGAATAACGCGCAGGACGCGTCTACCTCTGTCGCGGGACCGTAATATTCCCTTTTTCTGAAGTACAAAAGTCGAGCCATTGATGCAACTAGAAACTACTGCAATCACCACCCCGGAGACCGGAAACGAAACACTGGTCTGTCCCGCCTCGGCCGCCATTTTCACCGTCTATTAGAATGACTTATTATGCTGTCATAAGTACGCTGCCCGGTTTAAGGAGTTTGGACCCGACACCGGGACACTGCGCATCAAACACTGCGCATCGGGCACCCGGCAGCACCCGGTGGGTGGAGTCACCGGACGAGACGCGCATAGTGCGCATGCGTCGACAGGACTGTCAAAATAAAAGTATCGGTGCAGGTCGCGTAAAAAATAAAGAATATAATAAATAAATATAATTACAATATATCTATATATGTATATAAAGAAAACCACGACACTAGCATGATGATGTCCAATGTGACTGTTAAAGATACAAAACAGGAATAGTACAAATATTCCAGGGGATATGTTCGGGATTTAATGACTTTGAAATGTTAAGTACAGTAAATTGGAAATGATGAAATCGATGATTAAATGAACATCAAACACCATATGAAATATGTAACTGCATTTAAATATAACATGTGAATAAATGCACTGTATGCACTGTAATAAAACATCTGTGAAATAAATACTCTCCACAAAAAAATCAACTAAAGCTATATGGTGAAATAAATGCACTATATAATGAAATCAATTACTTAAACTATATCAAACATGTTACCCTTCATGTAAATAAAACATCTGGGAAATAAAACCAGACTTGCTGGGACTCTTGGTGCCGCTTGGTGGACGGTTCGATGTCCCGCCTCGAAATCCCGAAGAAACGCACCTTTTGCAACCCCGGGCGGAACGAGTGGGCGGGCGTAAACTCGGCGGCGGTCCCCTCGCGTCGGAAAGCCCTCCCCAGCAGGGTGCCGCGGTGCAGATCAACTGCACTAACCTCCCGGTGACGACTATGGTGCCGAGCCTCGTGCCCCAGTCGGCGACCCGTCAATCAAGTCCATTACGAGCGTCTCGTTAATGCGGCGGCGAAGCAGCTGAGCGGACGAGAATAGCTCGAGGAGACGACCCCGCAGGTAAATTAAACACGTTACAACGACGTGACATGTCACCGGCTGTGTAGCTAACGTCCACCGGGATATCGCGTCTTGTTTTGGGTTCGGCGTCGCGCCCCGGGAGCCCGCGGCACCGTTGGCCCGAGTGATGATGCACGTCGGTGGCCCCGGCTTCGCTAGCTGGCTCGCGGGCTAGCTAGCTTTAGCCGCGCGGCTAACGTGGACGTTCCCCTTGCGTTGTGCGTCGGCGAGCGTAGTTCTGCTGTGTCAGTGTGTGTCCGTGTGCGCGATATTATCCTGCCGGGACCAGCGTTCGTCATCACGGGCATCGAAACCTGGTAAACACCTCGACGTGAAGGTGAACGGCGACCGTGTCCTTGCTAGCATGGAATGCTACTCTAACTGACGTTACGTTTGTGGATAACGTTTTACATCTTTGGCCTTGTGAATCAAGCTAATGCAAAAGTAACGTTGCACGTTGCACGGCGCTGGTGTTGTGCGGTGTAGGGGGGCGGATGCGTGTTGCACGTTGATCCAGGTGAGCAGACGGTATTTAGTGTAACCTTCCTTCAAACACCCAGAGCAGCTCGCCGTGGATGGAACGATCACGTTAGTTACTTACGTTGAAGTGAAGAGCGGACGTGTTTACATGTCGGTGATGGTGTTTGTTGACCGCGGTGATATTGTTCACTAATCCGAGGCAACGTTAGTTTCGTCCGCTTCATCCGATATGTTTAAAACTGCCTTTTCTAATAAAGTCAACGTACCCCGGGACATTTTTAACATGAAACGATTCATTGCTGGTTGATGAAGACTTTCCATTTGTGTGTAATCAATGAATCGGTGTTTTGCCGGCTACGTGAGCGTTGCGTTATCAGAAATATGTACAAACTTTAATGTATATGTGAACACTATGGAGAAGTTTAACCGACGATGCCTCGTTTTTATTAATGCAAATATATGAATATCTGCTTCATCATCAGTGGGCAATCGGCTTAATCAGAAAAAGACTGTGTGATTACCACTTAATCACAGCAAATAAGTTAACCCCATTTGGTTCTTATTTTGTATTATTATTATTATTATTACAACCATTCTATTGTGTTGGTGCACCAAAACATTTCTGTGTGCGCAGATTATTCTTTAATAAATGAAAAGGACGTGTGATTCATTGTCATCTTCTCCTTGTTCACATAATTTATCTGTTGTCCCAGTGGATTGTTTTAGATCTGACAACTTCCAGGTCCGCAGCAAAGGAGCCTCACTCCTTCATAAGAGTCCTATAACGCAGGACTGAGCGACATGGAGCCCAAACCATAAGAATCCGTGTTTACAATGTCGATGCTGTTAGATTTACGTCATCGTGACACGGTGAACATGTCGTATGGTGAACGTGTCTCATGGTGAACGTGTCTCATGGTGAACGTGTCTCATGGTGAACGTGTCTCATGGTGAACGTGTCTCATGGTGAACGTGTCTCATGGTGAACGTGTCTCATGGTGAACGTGTCTCATGGTGAACGTGTCTCATGGTGAACGTGTCGTATGGGGAACGTGTCGTATGGGGAACGTGTCGTATGGGGAACGTGTCGTATGGGGAACGTGTCGTATGGGGAACGTGTCTCATGGGGAACGTGTGTCGTATGGGGAACGTACGTGTCTCATGGGGAACGTGTGTCATGGGGAACGTGTGTCATGGGGAACGTGTCGTATGGGGAACGTGTCGTATGGGGAACGTGTCGTATGGGGAACGTGTCGTATGGGGAACGTGTCGTATGGGGAACGTGTCGTATGGGGAACGTGTCGTATGGGGAACCTGTCGTATGGGGAACCTGTCGTATGGGGAACCTGTCGTATGGGGAACCTGTCGTATGGGGAACCTGTCGTATGGGGAACCTGTCGTATGGGGAACCTGTCTCGTATGGGGAACCTGTCTCGTATGGGGAACCTGTCTCGTATGGGGAACCTGTCTCGTATGGGGAACCTGTCTCGTATGGGGAACCTGTCTCGTATGGGGAACCTGTCTCGTATGGGGAACCTGTCTCGTATGGGGAACGTGTCTCGTATGGGGAACGTGTCTCGTATGGGGAACGTGTCTCGTATGGGGAACGTGTCTCGTATGGGGAACGTGTCTCGTATGGGGAACGTGTCTCGTATGGGGAACGTGTCTCGTATGGGGAACGTGTCTCGTATGGGGAACGTGTCTCGTATGGGGAACGTGTCTCGTATGGGGAACGTGTCTCGTATGGGGAACGTGTCTCGTATGGGGAACGTGTCGTACGGGGAACGTACGGTGCTCATCGCCTTCTTCTCTTTCTGCTGCAGGTCGGCTGCGTCTGCAGCCAGGAGAAGAGGGGAAGATGCCTCCTCCGTCTTTTGCCCTCGACGCTCAGCTGAGGTTTCACGACAAATGGCTGAAGATAGACCTGCAGGTGTGTTTTTCATATTAAAGTATTAAAAAAACTAAATGCTTTCTCAGATGAGAAGTTTGACCCTATTTTTCATCTTTCCTTCTGTTGAAAGATCACATTTTTTGCACGTTGTAGTTCTCAGTTTCTTTTAGAAGTTATTTTTGTTTCTAAAAAGTTCTCAGTCTGATTGTGTTGCATCTGGTAGGAAGCAGCTGTTTATTGCATCCAAAATACTGTGCAGGTAAGAGCCGGACGAACCCGACACAACGGATCACCTCGCACTCATCCGCCGACTGCCTCAGGCCGTTTTCACGGATGATTATTGTTTTTTCTGTGTTGTGCAAAGAGATAAAGCCCACAATGTTACAGTCACTTAGGGGGAAAGTCATTTAGGGAAAGAAAGGGATCTGTGTTGTGAAAACATCTCCATGTTGGTTGTAATTATGAGCACTCAGGATCCAGCGTCTCCTCCTACGAAAGGAGCCGTCTGCTCCGGACTGGAATCTAGAATTGGGAAAGAGTTTTCCTGCCGTAGGAGCCGTCTGAGGTGTCCGGTGTCATCTGTGAGCTGACTTGTTTTTGACATTTTCGAGACGTTGGATCCTTGAAAGCAAAGAGTCAGCTTTCCTCGTGTGAGTGTTCTTTTTTCGTGAAGTGAAGCAACTGGGATGAAGGCCCGGATCACTTGCAGCACTCGTGTCCTCGGTGACAACAAAGCAGCTGTTTCTCTCTCTGTGATTGAGGCTGTTTGATTTCTCGGCGGGTTTTTCAGATTCCTGCAGGTGGAGGAAGTTGCGTTGGCTCCAGACATTTGAACTTCTCATAGCAGTGTTTTCTTTCCTTCCCCCCCCAAATGGCTGAAAATGTTGGAACCTTTTATAAAGGTGCCATTTAAGTTGCTTTAGTTAATGGAGGAGAAGTTTGTTTGGGGTCTCTGTGCAGCCTGAGCTTTATTTGTCAGACAGACTTTATGCAGCAACGAGAAATAAAAGCCCGTCTGTGGAAACGGAGACTCAACGTTGAGGTTTTATCGTCTCAGACAACGAATGGATAGATGACGAGAAGCACGTGGACGATGCCGTTCTTTAGAGCGCCGTGGGCGCTTTTCTGCCAGAGAAAGACGCCTCAAAGAGGATTAAAATACACAGAAATAAGACGGATTTATTTCATGATAATGGGAAGAGAAAATGCACCAGCGACAAAGTACCACTAAATCAGGCCCGGCGCAGCCGTCCCACGGGGATCAGAATGTGCGATCAGAGCAAAGTGTGACTCTTTCACATGTGCGGTGCTGATTTGTGCGTTTGCTCGCTTGCTGCCGCAGCGGGCCTTCTCTCCGGAGGGACTCTGCGAGATGTGGAACGAAATGGTGAAAGACGAGGAGATCACGTTCAACGGGGAGGAGTCCGCTCACCCAGGTACGCCGCCGCCGCGCTCTGTGTGCTCTGTGACGGGGGGGGGGTGGTCGTCGTCGCCGCCGCCATCTCGTCCTCGCTGCTTGAGCGGAATGTCACTTTCCCCCCCGATCATTTCAGAGGATTGCACCGACTGCTTTGGAGCTCCGAAGAAAGATGAGCCCAACGACAAAGAGAAGAAAGAGGAGGAGGGGACGTCGACGTCGGCGCACCTCTCCATCATCGAGACGTGGGACTGGGGCCGGCAGCCAGGTGAGACTGCTGCAACTATACTACTACTACTGCTACTGCTACTATACTACTGCTTTATTATTCGTGTATGTTGAAGTCTTCCCTAGCGGAGGGGGGTGGGGATAGGGAGGGGGGGGGGGCGTCGCCAGCAACGCTGCACCGCTCTCCTGTTATTTTACTCCCGTCTGTTTCCCAGTAGGGTAATTAATACCGTGCCGACCGCAGAAAGGTTTCACAACACTCAAATGTTGACGAGAGATACGATGAGGCGGAGCACGCGGGCGCCCTCTCCGTTTATCGCCCTCGTGTCCGTCGCGACCCCGCTGACGTGCTCGTGTTTTTCTGGCGCGTGAGACGCGGAAAACTCTCGAAACGAGGAGTCGCCCGTCTGCAGGTCCGAGTGGTTATTTTTACCCGTCGGGGAGTAATCGCCAGCCGAGGGCTGTGTCCCCCCCCCCCCCGGGTGGGACAGTGTCCTGGCGGTGGGAGATAAGGGGGTGCTGGGAGGAGGGTCTACGGGGACACGGGCCCCTTCCTACTCGCTGCGCCAGGTTCAGTGTTTCACTACAGTAGATAGTGATTTATTTTAGTCACTATATCCGCTATAGTGAATGTTATATTTAGAACCTATTC
This sequence comes from Gasterosteus aculeatus, assembly GCF_964276395.1. NCBI lineage: Eukaryota > Metazoa > Chordata > Actinopteri > Perciformes > Gasterosteidae > Gasterosteus > Gasterosteus aculeatus. Next base: position 21,106,325 of record NC_135695.1, on the reverse strand, counting down.
ACCGCTTTACCTTTCTCACAGACAGGAGCTGTTACCTTTTATTCTCTACAAACCAGACTCCATTTACAAAAACAGCGATTTAACCTCTCGCACACACACTGTTAACACGAGAACCTTCCAACATCAAAAAGAAAAGAGTCCTGGTTGTTAATCAGGATCCCGAAGTGACAGATGAGCTCTGATTCTCCGCAGAGGGAAATCCTTTTTTCTCTTTCAGGGGATATTTTACCCAGAGGTTATCAGCCGGCGGCTCTCTTGCACAACCTGCTCTCCTGATGTACGATAAACAGTCAGACCTGCTGTGACAGCCGAGCACAGCTGACCCGAGCTCGGGACAGTCTGGCTTACACGGAGCTCAACTGGACCTCTCATCCGCTATTTTGGCTCATCTCATCTTTCCTGCAGCGCTGCTCCATTCACACATACGCACACACAGTTATTATATATATCATGCAGCGCATTAACATCCGGCATCAATGTGCCGCCTCTTAAAAATCCATTCTTTATTTCAAACCGAACCGCACAGATCCTTCTATACAGACGTCTGGTGTATCATGAAAACTGAGTTAAAATGAGTTAAATATATTAATTTAACAGAACAAACCGAATTCTACGTATATTATCTTGATCTTTGAAAAAATATCTGCTTAACACAACGGCCAAAAAGAGTGAAAGATTTCAAATGTCAACGTTCTGAATGAAGCTTCCAACTGTTTGATGCAGGTCAAATGTAGTATTAGTAAAGTATTTGAGTATTTTAAACAATTCAGTAGTTGTGTGAGTTGTGTTTGATGATTGTGTTCTCCCCGGTGTGTGTGTGTGTGTGTGTAGATGAGAGCGAGCTGAAGGACTGCCTGCTGGTGCTGGTTGACGACCAGCAGAAGCTCTCGGCCCAGATGGCCAAAAGCACGCTGTCGGCCCAGCGCCTTCGCCGGCGCCTGCTCATCATGGAGCGCTACCTCATCTCGCTGAGCCACAGCATGATGGAGGAGAAGTACGAGGTCCACTGGAAGGAGCCGCCCAGCCCCCCCCTGCCCGCCGCCGACAACAAGAGGTACCGGGGCAGCAAGATGGGGATTCTATTCCATTGGTCACAGAATAACAAACCTGTCTCCCTCAAAGGAAGGACGAACTGGAGGGGGGGGGTAACAAGGAAGAAAGCTGAGGGAGGGCGACTGGGAAGGAAAGTTCACGGAACGAGTCCCAGCGCAGGTCTGGATTGTGGAGCGCCGGCGCCTCACAGCACGGAGGGCGAAGGGTCCAGAGCGTCTGACCGGTGTGAGCGCGGCGCTCAGTCACGTGACTGCCTGGCGATCCCGGCCAGAGGCCGAGCGATGCTTCCCTTTCGGATCGGGCTGCTCGATACAAAGACGCCACTATTCAATGAACGTTTGCCCGAGGCAGCAGTTTCACAATCAGCCTAAAATATTCCTAAACCTCTTAGCGGCAGCCGGGCCTCTCGCCGCAGGGGAAGGTGGCTCGTGGCGTTCCGTCCCCCTGTGGTCAGACCTCCCAGGGTGCTGCGAGCTTAAGCTTTGTTCAAGTGACGAGGCGGCTGTTATTAACCGCAAACTTAAAGCTCTACAATGGAATTATAAAGAAACATGGTTGAACATCCTGCAAACTATTTGAGAATGTGAACCGTTCCGTTTACCGCTGCAGCGGCAGTGCAGAGGAGCCGTTAAACCCTGCAGCTGGCTTCTCCTCACAGAGGCCTCTCCAGCGCACACACAAGTGCTCCCTGTGTTCACCCCTGCGTGGTTTTGTTTGTGCGTTTGCAGCCCTCGTCCGGCCAGTAAAGGGGTCGAAGGTCTGGCCCGCGTCGGCTCCCGGGCGGCTCTCTCCTTCGCCTTCGCCTTCCTGCGCCGAGCCTGGAGGTCAGGTAGGAACACAGGCGGGCGTGCTCCGAGTAAACAACACAACATTTCTGGAGGAGGAGACTCGTTCTACTGCTCACACACGCGCACCTCAAAAGGACCACGGAGTTGCATTTTCATTAGATTTATCAAAGTAATCTCCTGCATGATATTGATGTTACACGGTGCGATTGTATCTCAGTTAAAGGGACAGCGTCTGTGTAAATGTCCCTCCGTTGTTAGCTTGTCGAGTACAGATGCCGTTTCAGTGCGCTGATGCGAGCTGGAGAGCCGGGTGTCCTCTGGGACCGGGTGGGAATAAAGAGTCTCCCTGTAACGTGACACACACACACACTGAGACGGACAGTTAAGCCGCCCGTCCTTCGAGTGTCTGTGTTCCTCAGTGTTTTCTTTCACCTACTGAATGATCACATGTTCCAGTCCTAGAAACCTGTTTTTGAGGACGATTTCATCGGACTGGACACGCGTTGCTCGGCGCTCGTTGTCGGTGAATTCATGCTTAGTTGAGACTTTATTATTCAAGCAGAACGAACTCCAGATTTCCTAAGTCAGTTAGTAAGTTTCCTTTTTTCACCCAAATTTCCACCCAAAGTGTCACTATGCCCTTTCTTGCAGCTGTATCATTTTTTTTATCAGTTCCCATTGGCAATTTCTCAATACATTACATATATTATTGTAAACTGGAAACTATATACATGTTATAAGACTTGCATAACGTTGGTTGGTTGGAGAGGTGGATGGTTTATTCACTTCTAGTCCATCAGCTGCTGAGGCAAAGAATTAAGTGACAAACTACCACAACTTTTTACTTTACTTTCAAATGAAGATTCACAACGTTTTACTAGATTATGATGCAATAAATTCACAGGTTTTGGCAGATGGTGAGCTTGATGGTTCTTGTGGCCCCTGTGTTTATACTGTGTGGGGGGGTATGTGTTTCCCAGGAGATGACGCGGACCTCTGCAGCGAGCTGCTGCAGGAGTCTCTGGGCGCGCTGCGAGCGCTGCCCGAAGCCACGCTGTTCGACGAGGGGACCGTGTCCTCGGTGTGGCTGGAAGTGGTCGAGAGGGCCACCAAGTTCCTCGGGTTCGTTCTTAAGGGATTTTTCTTGTCGTTCGCTCGTTTCTTCGACGTTGTAAGACGGGTTTGGGATTCTCCCGTTCCTCTTGTGATCAGGGACGTGCACGGCAGCGCCAGCACCAAAGGAAACATTCCCCTCCAGGACCAGCACCTCGCCCTCGCCATCCTGCTGGAGCTGGCCGTGCAGAGGGGAACCCTCAGGTAACCATAACCCCCCCCCCCCCTCCCCCCCCTCGGGCCCCGCTGCAGGTGGAGCCCTCTCCGCTCACCCCTGTGTCTTTCCCGCGTGTTGTCCAGTCAGCTGCTGGCTGCGGTCCTGCTGCTGCTCCGCCTGTGGGAGAGCGGCACCAGAGAGATGGACAACGAGCGCTCCACCCAGGGGACCAGCGCCCCCCTGCTGCCCCTCCTGCAGCGCTTCCACAACATCCACAGCACCAAGGAGGAGCCCGTTCCCGAGGAGGAGGCTGAGGTGAGAATGCCCCCCCCCACCTCCTCCCGGAACAGTTGGACGTAGTGATGTAACAGAATATGAACAACCAATCAGTGTTTAGATCAACAGGAGGAGAGTTAGCAACGTTAGCAGCACCGTTAGCAGCAACATTAGCAGCATCGCTAAGGGTTCAGTTCAGTTACATTACGATGCGTTCAAATTTGTGTTGTAAATGATCATTATCATCACGCATTCACATGTAATCCTGTAAGATGTAGTTTTCTTAGAAACTTAAAGTTAATAAATAAATCCAGCAGTTTGATGTTTTCACATTAATAGAATATAGATTTAGAGTTGAATTATGGGATGTTTAACTTCTTACTACTAGATCAGGATGCCAGACAAGCGGCCAGAATCAAACCAAACAAAGCAAGAAGGCAATATAAATAATCAATGATAATCAGTAATAAGTATCGGTGGCAAAAAAAGAGTGATGTTTTCTCCCAATCTTCATCTGCGGAGCTTTGATCCGTTGCTCCACTCTCTGAACACCAAATGCATTTGAGAGATGGAAGCAACCGAGGGCAGCACGATGACATCGTTGCCTCGTGCGATGCGTTTCTTTTAACGCGCTCCGTTTTTATTCCCCCACTGGCTTCTCCAAGCTAACGAGCCCTTTTCTGTCGATTGCCGTGTTTCGTTTTTTCAGATCCTCACGGCCCAGATGAGTCCCAACGAGAGCTTCCTGCGCTACCTGACCTTGCCTCAGGACAACGACCTGGCCATCGACCTGCGGCAAACTGCCGTGGTGATCATGGCTCACCTGGACCGCCTGGCTTCTCCCTGCTGCCCTCCACACTGCAACTCCCCCACCTCACACAAGGTGACGCAGATGAGTAGTTGTCTCACGGATGTAGGACGATGACGACGACGATGATGATGATTCCTTCCTTGGTTACGGCCAAAAGATTAACCAGTATAACTACCATTAAACATGCAGAAAATACATTAATAAACAAATATTGTAGGTCTGGAAAATAACTTCCAGAAGTAAACAATTCAATGGTTAGAAGTCGTCTTCTCACAGGCCTCTGTGGGCCGGAGGAGTGACTGTCTCTTTGCGTCACAGGGCACCTTGCAGGAGGTGATTGGTTGGGGCCTGTTGGGCTGGAAGCTTTACGCCAACCTGAACGGGCCCGTCCACTGCAAAGACCTGTCCGGCCTCGGGGTCGCGCAGCTCGTCTGTTCGGAGAAGGGCTTCCTCATCCTGTCCCGCACCGGCGCCGTTTACACCCAGAACTACAAGAGCACGACCCTGGTCAGTTCCGGTGCTTTCTGTTTATCGGCGTGCCATCGCGCAGTCACAATCCGCGAGACTCTCAGCGCCGGCGATGGAAAACGTCGCCGGCGCTGAGAGTCTCTGTGTCGTGCGCCTTTCAGGCTCCGATTCTGATCAACGGGCTGAGCTCCAGGAAGGTGGTGAAGCTCGCCGCTCACCCCGACGGGCAGCACTACTTGGCCCTGTCCTCCAACGGGGAGGTGTTCTCGTGGGGGTGCGGAGACGGAGGACGCCTCGGACACGGGGACACCACGTAAGAAACCACAAGGGAAACGCAGCTGGAAGTAATCGTGACATCGCAGCGGTTTAACCTCCACCTTGCGCTGTTCTCCAGGTATCTGGAGGAGCCCACGATGATCGCCGCCTTCAACGGGAAGCAGACGGGGAAGCACGTGGTGCACATCGCTTGCGGCAGCACTTACAGCGCCGCCGTCACTGCTGACGGAGAACTCTACACGTGGGGCAGAGGGAACTACGGTCGCCTGGGCCACGGTAAGCCCCGACCTACTCCGGGCCCCACCGCAGGACGCGCCATCGGACTAAAAGTCCTTCCGCTGTGTTCCAGGCTCCAGCGAGGACCAGACCACGCCCATGCTGGTGACGGCGCTGAAGGGACTGAAGGTGATGGACGTGGCGTGCGGGAGCGGGGACGCACAGACCCTGTCTGTGACGGAGAATGGTGAGAACGACATCGAATAGTTTGAGTCTTTTATGAACAGACTTTGCTTTAAGCGAATTACCAACAATTTATAACAACGTGACGTTAAACTAGATTTAAAAAAAACCCAAGTCTGATATATCGGTACACAAAACATTGGGGATTAAAGACGTGATTCACGCTGCGCGTCCTCAGGTCAGGTTTGGTCCTGGGGGGACGGAGACTACGGTAAGCTGGGCCGAGGAGGCAGCGACGGCTGCAAGACGCCGAAGCTCGTGGAGAAGCTGCAGGACCTGGACATCGTGAAGGTGTGCTGCGGCAGCCAGTTCTCCGTGGCCCTCGCCAAGGATGGACAGGTGTACACCTGGGGGAAAGGGGACAACCAGCGCCTCGGCCACGGCACCGACGAGCATGTTCGATACCCCAAGATGCTCGACAGTCTACAGGGTGAGTTGGCTTTCACAAGAGAATGTTTGCATGTACCAGATCTCAGGTGAGAAATTCGCATAGCGGTTAAAATAAAATAATGAATTACTTTGGCACGCGTCGTGTTGCCGAGCAGGGAAGAAGGTGGTGGACGTCGCGGTGGGCTCCACGCACTGCCTCGCCCTCACGGACGACGGGGAGGTGCACAGCTGGGGCAGCAACGACAAGCTGCAGCACTTCGACACGCTCTTCTCCAACAAGAAGCAGCCCAAGCCGCTGCCGGGCCTCAACTCCAAACACATCGTGGGCGTCTCCTGCGGCCCGGGGCAGGTGATTCAGGGCTTCCGTGTGTATTATTTATTACTGTTTACGTGAAAGAACGCCGACGCCTCCTAACGCCTCCGTGTCTGCGCTGTTGTCAGAGCTTCGCCTGGTCCTCGTGCTCCGAGTGGTCCGTCGGGCAGCGCGTGCCCTTCGTGGTGGACGTCTGCCCGGGGACCTTCGAGCAGCTGGACCTGCTGCTGCGGCAGGTCAGCGAGGGAATGGACGGCAGCTCGGACTGGCCCCCCCCGCAGGAGAAAGAGTGCATGGTGGTCGCCACACTCAACCTGCTCAGGCTCCAGGTAGGACTCGCTTTGTTTGCGCATCGTAGCGGACGGATCCTGAAACTTTTTGCTTTGTTTTGATTATAGCAGCTGGTACGGCAGCTACAAGGGTATCGAAATGAATTTCTCATCATATCTCAAGTCAATTTAATAATAACAAGTTTACATTGAACACATCATAATACCGTCAGTATTATATTATATAACAGAGTAATTAATCAGAGATGTGTTCCGGACCTGGAAGCGAAGTTAAACACCATAAATGTACACGGTGCTCCGCAGGGATTGTAACTTATTGCCTTTGTAAAAATGTGAGATGCAAAAATTTAAGACGGCCTTTTTCTGAAGTTTCTAAAAATAAATAAATAAAAAATGTTATTAGCGAAAACTAGTTTCAGGCTCATCTGAAAAGAGGCGCCTGACCAAAACCAAAGGTCCAGAGTTGGAGAGCTAATGAGGCTGCATATCTCTAACCCCCCCCAGCTCCACGCAGCCATCAGTAACCAGGTGGACCCAGAGGAGCTCGGCCTCGGCCTCGGCAGCGCGCTGCTCAACAACCTCAAACAGACGGTGGTGGTTCTGGCGAGCAACGCCGGCGTGCTCAATTCTGTGCAAGCAGCGGCCCAGGCGGTCCTCCAAAGCGGCTGGTCGGTGCTGCTGCCCACCGCCGAGGAGCGGGCGAGGGCGTTGTCCTCCCTCCTGCCTAATGCCGGTGAGCGCACATCCTCTTCAGACGCACGCTTAGTAGTCCTTTAGTTCATCGCGGGAGGGACTGGAGACACTCTCGGGGGGGTTTTCACGCGCCGTCTTTTCGTGCTCGCAGCGTCCGGAATCGAGACGAGCGTGAGTCCCGGACGTCGCTTTATGATCGACCTGCTGGTCAGCAGCTTGATGGCTGACGGAGGGTTGGAGTCGGCCCTGAACGCCGCCATCAGCGCGGAGATCCAGGTCAGTGAGGTCAGGTGATGCATCCGTGGCAACAACGCTGTGGTTGTGAGACGTGGATACAGATTTCTATACTTCTTATATTTCTTCTTCCTTGAGTCACAAATTGCATCAGACCAAGAGAAAACAGGAGCAAATACAACTTTAGCCGCCGGCCACATCCGGCCTTCTGCATCCACATCCCTGAACTTCCTCTCACCGGATTCTGGTGTTTGTCTCCACCACAGGACATAGAAGCCAAGAAGGAGGCTCAGAAAGAGAAGGAGGTCGACGAGCAGGAGGCCAACGCGTCCACCATGCACCGGTGCCGCGCCATGCTGGACAAAGACCTCATCAACACCGGCATCTACGAGTCGGCGGGGAAGCAGAGCCTGCCGCTGGTGCAGCTGGTGCAGCAGCTGTTGAGGTGACCGCTCTTTGCTTGAGTCGTGGTTCTGCGCGGGAGTCGGCTGATAATGCTGAGGGAGGAGCTGCAGGGCAATGAGGGCAAACGTCACCGTGGTCTGTGGGTCAATCCACGACTGGATCGCTCTTCCCGTTGAGTTACGAGAGAACCGTAAAGCTTCGCTTGCAGCGCAGTATTAAAAACCACAAAGAAGGTTATGCTCAACGTTTTGTTCCTTTCATTCCTTGAAACACTTGACAAACAAAAAAAACAAACAAGATGAGCTGCGAAGAACCTAAAAGACAACACGGTTCACCGACAAAACGTCATGGATAAAGTAGTGACAAATGATGATTTGAGTTGTACTTGAATGAAGAGCCCTCCCGCATAACGTAATCACTGGCAGCAGCTTCGCGGGGTGAGAATAAATTGAACTTCATTACCCATTAAAGATAAACCGAAGAGACGGCAAAAGCAAACCAAACATCCTGCCGTTACGTACATGGTTCCTACATATCTGCTACTCATGTAATTTATGTGCTCTATTGTACTACGTCAGGCTGGACGGCTGGAAATTGTCTGTCCAGCTAATTCTTGCACATTTACGTCTATAATAATAATAATACCTAATGAGTAAACCTCCGGTCTTTGCAGGAACATTGCCTCCCAGACCGTCGCGCGGCTGAAGGACGTCGCTCGGCGGATTTCCAACTATCTGGAGGCGGAGCGCGTCAGCAAGGAGCGCTCGGCGTCTCTCGACCTGCTGCTGCGCTTCCAGAGGCTGCTGGTCAGCAAGCTGTACCTCCGCGCCAACGGCATGTAGAGCACCGACAGACACCGCGTGCTTCCGGTTAGCCCTCACCTTGCAGGAATCTGATCTTTCTGTCTTTGCAGATCCGGAGCTCCTGGGGGTCGGTTCCCTGTTAAAGAAGTACATCGCCCTGCTGTGCACGCACATCGGAGACATCCTCCCAGTGGCGACGAGTATTGCCTCCACCGGCCGCCGCCACTTTGCCGAAGTCTGTCGTGTAATTGAAGGAGATCTTACCGGTAATCCCTTTTTTTTATTTTTATTATGAGAGTTCATATGTGTGGTGAACTGCGCGTTTTCCAAAGGCGCCTGTGATACAGTGTTTGGATGTTTCTGCCTTAATAGGAGTGCTGCTGCCGGAGTTGGTGGTGTCCATTGTCCTCCTCCTCTCCATCGATGCCGGTCTGATGCAGGAGACGGGCTCCATCCCTCTCCTGGCGGGACTCCTGGAGCACCTGGACCGCTTCAACCACCTGGCCCCCGGACACGAGAGGGACGACAACGAGGATCTGGCTTGGCCGGGCATTATGGGTATAATACACTGGTTCCAAATAATCTGTTTTCATGGCTGATAAAGACTAATATTCACATTCAGTCGTTCATATTCAGATAGGCCTCCTTCTTTCATTCCTTCAAACACCTTCTTCTGGTCTGCGTTTGTATCCAAAAACCTGTTAGTGTGTCTGTAAACGTAATCAGTGACTTTACCATAACTTGCGCGTGAATTATTCTGTGGATCCTTTTCACATTAAACTTCTACGTGTTGATATTCTTTGTATCTTAGGATCATTCTTCGGCTCGTTCACCACATGAGTCTTCATACTGAGAGTTGAACACAAACCGACGGGGTTTGTAGAATGTAACTAGCTCTTCTTCTGCTGTGGCAGGATCCTTCTTCACAGGACAAAGTTCCAAGAACAACGAGGAGGTTTCCCTCATTCGCAAGGCCGACCTGGAGAACCACAACAAGGACGGCGGTTTCTGGACGGTCATCGACGGGAAGGTGTACGACATCAAGGACTTCCAGGCTCAGTCCCAGTCGCTGGCGGGAAACAGCGTCCTCGGTGAGGCCCGCGGCGCCGAGTGGGGAGTGGTCACCGACGCCAGACCGGGGCGTTGGCTTCTGTCTTTGTCCTCGCCGTGACGCCGTCTCTCCTCTTGCAGCCCAGTTTGCAGGGGAGGACCCGGTGGTCGCTCTGGAAGCCGCTCTGCAGTTTGAGGACACCAGGGAGTCGATGCAGGCGTTCTGCGTGGGCCAGTACATGGAGGTACCAGCTGCCGAGCATCGAAAGCCTACGCCGCTTTATTAAAGAGCTGTAACTAGTGTAAACTTGTAAACATCATGTCAGGATTAAAGCAGGTGAACATTCAAGAAATGTGGTTAGAACAAAATCTGAGGGGAAAGTTTATGTTTACGATACAAAGGCGTTTTCCTCCTCGAGGTGATTTTGCGGGACACCGAGGATCAAGAGGTCAACGAGGCACAAAATCGGGGAAAGGATCCAGTGTTCCTACTTGGCTTGTATTCTTCAGAAGGTGCCGTCTTTGATTCGGTGGTGTTTTCCTCGTGCACAGCCTAACCAGGAGACGGTCACCACCCCGGACCTGAGCAGCCTGTCGTCTCCGCTCATCGACACGGAGAGGAACCTGGGTCTGCTGCTGGGTCTCCACGCCTCCTACCTGGCCAAGAGCACCCCCCTGTCCCCCATGGAGATAGAATGTGCCAGTGGGTTGAATTATTCTTAAACCGCCCAGTTAAAGAAAAAACAGTATTTGTGTTTTTTATTATTGTTTTTTTTACTCCTTGAATGGCACAGAATGGCTCCAGTCGTCCATATTCTCTGGAGGGCTGCAGACCAGTCAGATCCACTACAACTACAATGAAGAAAAGGATGAGGACCACTGCAGCTCTCTGGGTACAACCACCCCGGACAAGGCCAAGCTGTACTCCCAGAGAATCACCCTCAGTGACCACGCACAGCCTTTCCTGCAGGCGATCGCCGACAACAATACTCAGGACCACACTGTGAAGGTGCAGCCCGCCACACCGAAGTCGCCGCGTTCACGTCGCGTTTTTCATAGCATCAATCGCTCTAAGCCGTTTCCGTGGTCACCGCGGTCCACGGATGCCGCAAGTCATTTTCAACCTGTCGTCCTCGCGTTTCTCTCGCGTCGCAGGACTTCCTGTGCCAAATCGAGCGTTGCTGTAAGCAGTACCACCTCATCACGCCCATCACCTTCCCCCCGGAACACCCGGTGGAGGAAGTCGGTCGCCTGCTGCTCTGCTGCCTGCTCAAACACCAAGACCTCGGTAACCTAGCAACCGGAGGTTACACACATGAATGCCTTTAGCGCTGTTTAGTATGAGGGCAGGTGGTGCAAAGCGTCCTCTATTGGCCAACATGAGTATTACAACAACAACAAACACAAACCTTTTTGTTTCTCAAGTATAATGTATATAATAATATACGTGACACTCTCTTCCTGTCACAGGCCACATTGCCCTTTCCCTTGTCAGTCAGTGTGCCTTGGGGGTGGACCAAGGGAAACAGAGGTCCCTCCCTAAATCTGTGATTGACGTGTGCCGCATGGTCTACCAGGCCAAGTGTTCTTTAATCAAGGTAGGATCGCTGCCTGTAGCTCCTATGCTATCATGCTTATTCTCATGAAAACGTCTAAAAGGGCCGAGTTAATAAGGAACTGAATCCCTAATAATAATAATGATGATGATAATAATAATAAGTCGTTTTTGTGCAGGTAATTTGTGACCGAGGAGAAAGCGGAACGTAGCGTTTAACAACATGTCCTGTTTGTCAGACCCACCAGGAACAAGGTCGCTCCTACAAGGAGGTGTGTGCGCCCGTCATTGAGCGTCTGCGCTTCCTGTTCAATGAACTGCGTCCAGCTGTGAGCAACGACCTGTCCATCGTGTCCAAACTGAAGCTGCTGAGCTCTCAGCCCCGCTGGAGGAGGATCACCCAAAAACTCATCCGGGACCGCAGGAAAAAAAGAGGTGGCTCATTTAAAAACCTACAACGCGCCGACAGGGATTCGTCTTCCTCGCCAAAACGGCCCCTTCCTGAATGTGTTGCGTATTCCTTTTTAGTGCCTAAGAAGTCAGAATCTGCCGACATAGAAGAACCAAAGCTGGAGAATGAAGGGACCAAGGGGGAGGAACTTAATGTCCACATCGTCCCCACGCCTGCGGACAGGAAGTCACCCACCAGCAAGACATCCAAGGTGCCTAAACAAAGCCTAATCATCGGAACGTTCACAGGGTATTTAAACAACGAATACGGTGCTTTGACGTTGATGTTTTATCACTGTTCAGCAGGACAAGTGGCCTCCGCTTCTCAACACTGTGGCCAACGTCCAGAGGTGCCGCTGGCTGAAACACAGCGTCCTGGGTGTGTTTTCTCAGTCCAGCCTGATGGCCACCATCGTGGAGTTTGCACTGAAAGAAGAGCCGCTGGACGTGGAGAAGATGAGGAAGTGTCTCCTCAAACAGGTGATTTGTCATGTAGGAAATAAAATAAAGGGGCACGCAAGACGTGTGTATGTAGGGACGGGCTGAAACATTGTAGCCACAATCAAAGGGTGAAATCTAGATTAAGTTCTGAGCATTAACACTATAGCCATTTATGCTCCGTGTTTGTTTCATTGTTGCCGCTAAACCAGCCCCCAATACGCTGAGGAGGGATTGTAATTATCTGTAAACTCATCTCATATCCATGGACTACTTTAACTTAGAGTCTTAGAGCAAACCTGTTGAATGTGCTTGATCGCAGCTGGTGAGGGCCGAGGTTCGGCTGGAGGGCATCGACACCATGCTGAAGTTGGCGTCTAAAAGCTTCCTGCTGCCGTCTGTGCAGTACGCGATGCTCTGTGGCTGGCAAAGGGTAATTCCAGAAGGGACCAACATCGGGTACGCCAACCGCTTGAGATCCTGGTACTCTGCGTGCCACAGTGTGTCGTCCTGTTTTAGCCTCAGTGTTCTGGTCCTTTTCAGAGAGCCCCTGTCTGACTGCCTGAAGGACGTGGATCTGATCCCCCCCTTCAACCGCATGCTGCTGGAGGTGACGTTCGGCAAGTTGTATTCTTGGGCCATCCAGAACGTCCGCAACATCCTGCTGGAGGCCGGCGCGCGCTTCAAAGAGCTCGGTGAGCGGCCTGGCTCCTCTCACAAGACCAAACTGCTCCGCGTACGATTCTCACACCAACCAGCGTTTGTTTTTTTTTGCACGCAGGCGTGCAGCCGGTCCCCTTGCAGACCATCACCAACGAGAACCCAGCGGGGCCGAGTCTAGGCACCATCCCCCAAGCCCGCTTCCTGCTGTCCATGGTCCACATGCTGTCCCTGAAACACGGGTCCAACAGCCTCAGCCTCCTGCTCAACTCGGGAATACTGGCCCTCACGCAGAGCATCCTCCGGCTCGTAGGCGAGTACGCTCCAAACAAACGGCCCACAAATGAATAAAGGCCGGTTATTGATCTTGGTTTTAATGATGCGTTATAATCTACTTGGTTACATTGTATCTCTATCTACTGGGTTAGAGGTTAGGGGTCAACACCCTTCAAACAACTATTTATTAAGTTCCTCCACAAAACTACATTTTACACGTGAACAATATAAGTTTATATGTAAATATTATGTGGCATAATCCGACCAGAGAAACATGAATCTGCCGATAGTCCAGATACCCGCGAAGGAAGCAGGAAGCAGGTGTTCACTGTTTCCCGTGGCTGTGTTTCAGGGCCCAGCACCGACAGCAGCGAGGAGGACCTGAGTTTGTGTGCACGCGGGGGCTCCGCCACCGTACTGGAGGAGTCCAGAAAGGAGGCGACCCCGGCCCCCCTACCCGCCTCGGGCCCTGAGCTGGCCGCCATGATGAAGATCGGCACGCGGGTCATGAGGGGGGTTGACTGGAAGTGGGGAGATCAGGTAATTGCACCCATCTGACGGTCGCGTTGGCAGCGTGTAAACCGGGAGAGAGAAGTTTTGGGACGTGACCCCCCCCCTCAATGTTCTGTCCAGGACGGTCCGGCGCCAGGCCTGGGCCGGGTCATCGGGGAGCTGGGGGAGGACGGCTGGATCCGGGTTCAGTGGGACACCTCCAGTACCAACTCTTACCGGATGGGTAAAGAGGGCAAATATGACCTGAAGCTGGCTGAGCCGGCGGCGGCCGCGCAGCCCCCCGCCGAGGACTCGGACACAGAGGACGACACAGGTCGGTTCACCACGCGGCCGCAGCGCCAGCTGCCAGCGTTGTTATGCTAATTCACAGGACGCAGCCGCTTTAGCTGTAGTTTATAGTTGTGCAACGGTGTGTATTTGTGTCCGTTATTGGACGTCCATCTGTGTGAAACCGTATGTCGAGAGTTCAGCTGAAGTCTGGTTTATGTTGGCACTCTTCTAGTATTTCACTTTTATTTTCGACTCATTCTGGTATTTGACTAAATAAAACGGAGTCACTGGCGAGTATTTTTCTTCCAAAGCCTTCAGATTACATCACAGAAGTTTGAATTATTCATGCCGGTAATGTGGCCAATGAACCGTGTTAATCGTTTCCTCTTTGTTTTCCTATTTTATCGAAAACGTGGCAAACTGTGACCCTTAAACCGAGGTACGTTGCGAGGCGTACACCTTCTTGTGTCTTACACCACTAGCGATATTTATAACTAGTTAATCCCTGTATTTTGACACAAACTCCGGTTTGGTAGAATTAGTATTTTAGCGTTATACTTACATTATTACATCATACCAGGCTATGCAGAATGAAACCATCTACCTGCAGGGTAATTACAACGTTCTCCCTGACTGCAGAAGGTGAGCTGGTGGAGAAGAGCAGCCACCCGACGGCCATGATGCTGACCAGCACGGTCAACCTGCTGAAGACGCTGTCGCTAACCGCCGGCATCCACGCCGAGGTGCTGCAGACCGACGCCACCCGGACCCTCTGCGGACTGCTGCGGACGCTTGTGGAGAGCGGCGCCAGCGACAAGTCAGGTGACTGAACCGCCGCGTCGGCGCGGCGTCTTTTGCCTGTTTGGCGTCGTGGTTTGTTGTTCTAAACCGGCGGCGCGTTGGTCCGCCGGCAGGTTGTCACGCCCACCGGCTGGTCTCCTGCGAGCAGCACAGGAGCTGGTCCACGCTGGGCTTCATCCGCAGCATCGCGCTGGTGCCCCAGATGTGCAGCACGCTCAGCACCTCGGCGTGGATCGGCCTGCTCATCCGGATCATAGAGGGACACCAGTCCTTCAACGCCGTCACTCTGCAGAGACAGGTGAGACAAATGTGTGATTTAGGACGTCTCTGATGGAAATAGACCGCAGACGAGGAGCCTCCTCAGTTAACTGGAAAATCAAATATTGTTGTACGAGGATTATTTACGTCGTTACACATTTGTGTGTGTTTCCAGATCCTGGCGCTTCGTCTCCTTCAGGCCGTCCTGCCCTCGTGGGACAAGACGGAGCGCTCGCAGGACATGAAGTTCTTGGTGGAGAAGTTGTTCAACTTCCTGGGAAGCCTCCTAATCACCTGCTCCTCCGACCTGCCGCTTCTCAGAGGCACGGCCCCGAGTCGCGCATTCAGTCCTCCGTGTGTTTCAACTCGTTTGCTTTTAAGCGTGTCGTTTAATTGCCGCTTCCCCTGCAGAGGGCTCCCTGCGAAGGAGGAGGTCCCGCCCCCAGGCGTCTCTCACGGCCACTCACAGCAGCACGCTGGCCGAGGAGATCGTTTCCGTGCTGCGCATTCTGCACGCTCTCGGCCAGTGGAACAGCATGATCAACGATTACATCGACGCGCAGCTGAGCGCCATCGGAGACGTCATGTCGGGCTGCCAGTCTGAAGCGGTGAGGACTATTCAAGCGCCGCGGATTCTATAATTGAAGTGTTTGTATGAGCTTCTGCTCAATAGTCAGTGTTTCACTACAGTAGATGGAGCAAAGTGATGTTCTGTTGTGAATAAAAGCATTAAGAAAACGACTAACTAATATGGTATTTGACTTAATGAGGCAGACCTTTATTAATCCATCTCTTCATAGTCGCCAGAATCCCGTCACACTCACTGCTGTTCCTTTTGAACCGGCTCTTTGCTTCTGGCTGCGTTTCAGTGCTTCCTGGAGGAGTATTTCCCCTTCTCCGACTCTCCTAGAGTGGGCAGCCTGATGGCGGTGATGGCGGTCATCGGCGGCATCGACGGGCGCCTCCGCCTCGGTGGCCAAGTGGTCCACGAGGAGTACGGAGAGGGGACCGTCACTCGCATCACCCCGAAGGGACGGATCACCGTCCAGTTCCACGAGATGAGGACCAGCAGGGTCTGCCTGCTCAGCCACCTCAAACCGGTACGCTTTGGACGCTCACGTGTGCACGAGCGACTGGCATGTTCCGTCACTCGGACGCTGAAATACCGACTGGTTTCCCCGCAGCTGCCCGCCGTGTGCTTCAGCGTGCAGAACCTTCCCTTCACCGAGCCCATGCTGGCGGTTTGGGCTCAGCTGGTCAGTCTGGCTGGAAGCAAACTGGAGAAACAACGGCTGAAGAAGGCGTTCAGTCGAGGGCTCACAGGTAAAGAAAAACCACCAGAGGCTTGTGTGTGTTCTCAGTACGACCAGGTGTTGACGCAGTTCATTCATCCATAAGCAAATATTGTGGATTTTAGCCCAGAATCTTCAGTACTATTTGCTTTTACTCACAGTGGCTTTAAGACGCTGTTCTTTATGCGACTCATAGATGCCACGTAGGGAGTGTTTAGTGCTCAGATCAATGCAACCTCTCGTCTCTCCAGCCGATCAGGTGGACATCCACCTGCTGCGCTGCCAGCAGCTGAGGCTGTACATCCTGAAGGCGGGACGCGCACTGCTCTCCCATCAGGACAAACTCCGGCAGATCCTCTCGCAAGCAGCCGTTTTGGACTTGGGACCCAACCCCAGCGGTAAGGCGCCATGGCCTCGTACCTGCACTGCTTTGGGTGGATTTCCTTTTGATAAATCCCAGTCAGAACTGTATTTTATCATCAGACAAACCTCTTTCTCAAGACCCCTCTGTGTTTTTTTTTTTTTCTGTCTTCCAGAGGACCCGGTGGTGTCCTCTCCTGATGTGGGCGACTTGTCCCCCGAAGGTCCGTTGCCTCCGCTGATCCTCCTGCAGCAGCTGCTGTCTGCTGCCACTCAGCCATCCCCCATCAAAGCCATTTTTGACAGGCAGGAGATGGAGGTGGGATTGAATATTAATACATTGACATTAATGCTTATTAACGCTAAATGTGTTTTGTGAAGTCAGCAAAGAAACTAAATGAAGAAAATCACAAATGTTCTCGAGCACGAAAGATACTGAAAGCCACAGAAGACGAGTGACGCCACTAAAAGACCATGTTTTGTGGGTGGAGCCTGAGAGCCTCTGTGTCTGCGTCCCCGTAGGCCGCCGCTCTGGCGCTGTGTCAGTACCTCGCCGTGGAGTCCGCCCACCCGTCCTCGCCGCTGTTTGAGGAGAGCAGCTCCAGCGAGGCCACCACGCCCGTCACCATACAGCACGTGCGACCCCCCAAACAGAAGAAGCAGAAGACCTCCCCCGTCCCGCCCCTACCCATAGTGGTGCAGCTCATGGAGATGGGGTTCCCGAGGAAAAACATCGAATTTGCCTTGAAGTCGCTGGCCGGAACGACGGGCGGCACCGCCGGCGTCCCAGGTATGTTTCGCCCATTCTCACCGCACCGGTCAGTATTTTGGGACGCAGCCGCGGAGAGTGATCGAGCGTCCCCGTCAGGTGTGGAGGCGCTGGTGGGATGGCTGCTGGACCATCCGGACGTTCACGTCAGCGAGCTGTCGGATGCCGACACCGCGTCCGACGAGTACTCTGACGAGGAGGTGCTGGAGGAGCTGGAGGAGGCCGAGCCCACATTCCCTGTGGTACTGTTACTTCCTGTTTTTCTTTTATTAGTCCGTCGTCTGTCCGATTCTCCTCGTGCCCTCATTTAATAACGGGGTTGTGAATGATTAGCCTCCAGGTGCAGTGGTGACTGAGAGTCAGACGTTTAAGAAGAGATCAGATTTCCAAAGCAACGATGACTACGCCGTGTACGTGAGAGAGAACATTCAGGTAAGAATTTGCCTCTTTTTAAATGCTTATTTGGGGTTAGAAGCTCGACTCTTTCAGGGGAAATGAAATAAAAGTGAACGTTTGTCAAGTTAAAGGGTCACGTGGTAAACTAATGCAGTCAGGAGGGAACAGAACCAGAACAACAAGAACCAAGAAGTCGTTCATAAACATTCTGCGTATTGCATCGTCAAAGAGCCTCTTAAAGCCCGACGGCCCCCCGGCTCCTGCAGGTGGGGATGATGGTGAAGTGTTGCAGAACGTACGAGGAGGTGTACGACGGGGACGTCGGGAAGGTGATCAAGTTGGACCGAGACGGGCTCCATGACTTGAACGTGCAGTGCGACTGGCAGCAGAAAGGAGGAACCTACTGGGTCCGCTACATCCACATCGAGCTGCTCGGTGAGCGCGCCGCATTAACCAAGACCACACCTGGTTTCCTCTTCACCCGTTTTGAGTCTTACTGTTTTTTGTTGTTGTTTTTTTTACTTTCACCAGGATTCCCACCACAAACTTCTCCCTCTCACATAAAGATCGGCGACAAAGTGCGAGTGAAACCCTCCGTCATCACGCCAAAGTACAAGTGGGGCTCCGTCACCCACCGGAGCGTCGGGGTGGTGAAAGGTGAGCTGCTGACGTCTCCCAAAGCTGCTGTGATCACCGATGATCGATTTCTGATCCTAACTGAATTATGCTTCATTATGTATCAAACTACTCTTGTTTAATCATTGTTATAAGATATTTTTTTATTTATTCTTATTTGTTTCACTATTATTCAATTAACTATTCAAGTTCCCTTGAACGCTTGTAGCCACCTGACAACTATTGCAAATTAAATATTAAAAGGAACTGATGGGAAACTATTACCTATTGACAACTGATTCACACGCTGTACAGAAAACACCTTTTACAGCTTTCACACGCTTTAAAGACAAAACTCACAGCTCCAGTGAATCTTTTTTTTCGCAGCACCTTGTGTTTCTGATCAAATGTTAAACAATGATTGATTTGTTCTGTTTGTTCTTCTCCTGCATGTTTTTTTTTTGTAGCTTTCAGTGCCAACGGGAAGGACGTGATAGTCGACTTCCCTCAGCAGTCCCACTGGACCGGCCTGCTGTCTGAAATGGAACTGGTGCCCAGTGTTCACCCTGGAGTGAGGTATGAGTGTGCCCGAGCTTTGTGTCTGATTTTTTTTTTTTAAAACACGCCACCGCTCTCAACGAGTCGTCCACACGCAGGTGCGACGGCTGCCAGATGTTCCCCATAAACGGCCCCAGATTCAAATGCAGGAACTGTGACGACTTTGACTTCTGTGAAAGCTGCTTCAAGAACCGCAAACACAACCCCAGACATTCCTTTGGCAGAATCCACGAGCCGGGTGAGTCGCCGCACGCTCGCCCAGAATGCATCCGCAATGTTTCTGAAGCCCTGCAGGCGTTTTTCACACATGCAGAGCGGCGGTGACGTACGAGGTCTCAACCTCCGATGCTTCATAGCATCTCTGGATAGATACTAGAGATGAATGATGAGCGGTTTGACTTCATAACGCGTTGTACAATACGCCATCAAACTGTTAGTGAGGATATTTGTCTCGCCTCCATTCAGGTCAGTCGCCAGTGTTCTGCGGCCGCTCAGGAAAGCAGCTGAAGAAGCATCCGAGCAGCCAGCGCGGGATGCTGATCGACGATTGGTCGCGCGCCGTCAAAAACCTCAGCGTCTCGTCCTCCGTGAACCAGGCGCCGCGCCTCATCGACTGCAGCGACCAGTGTTGGCAGTCGTCCGGCTCGCAGGGAAAGGCACGAGACCGGAACTTCCAGCGCTGAACGGCTTGTTTTTTTAAGTCTGGCTTTTAGTTCACGGTTCCGTCGCTCTTTCTCTCCGCAGCACTGGATCCGCGTGGAGCTCTATCCGGACGTCCTGGTGCACAGGCTGAAGATGGTGGTGGATCCAGCGGACAGCAGCTACATGCCCTCCCTGATGGTGGTGTCAGGCAAGTTAAATCAAATGTAACCTGTTTGCGTCACTCTGGACTCCTCTTACGGTTACTGAATACGGCTTTGGTATCGGGATGGAACTCCTCTTAATCATTCGTTCATTATTCAGGCGGAAGCTCTTTGAACAACTTAGTGGAGCTGAAGACGATTAACATCAATCCCACGGACACCACAGTCCTTCTCCTGAGCGACTGCACCGAGGTTGGTTGACAACATCCACTCCTGCTGTAATAAGGTAATAACGCCAACGCGATCACAACAACGGCGTCTTTCCTCCTGCAGTATCACCGATACATCGAGGTCGCCATCAAGCAGTGCCGCAGCTCCGGTATCGACTGCAAGATCCACGGGCTCTGCATCGTCGGACGCATCAGAGCGGAGGACGAAGACCTGGCGACCGTCCCCTTCCTGGCGTCTGACAACGAGGAAGAGGACGACGACAAAACCGCCACCGGAAGGTGACAAAGGCGCCGAGTGTTTCCGTGTTGTGAAGGTCGATAGGATCGCAGAACGGGACCATCGGGAGAGCCGAAGGTTTTTTTATATAGTTCTTCTTAATGCTCGCCGTTGGCGCGACAAGGTCACATTCTGGGAGGGAGGCCTGGGAGGACCAGGACCAGGACTGGGAGGGAAAGACTCCTGCAGTACATGAGAGGTACTCGACAGGGGCCGTGGGGCTCAGAAACTCCACCACTTCCATTTGATAAATGCCCCTTGTAGTCACCTTAACATAATGAATCATCCAGCTGTGTTTATCTCAATCTTCATCACGACAAGAGCATGAAGATGAAGGACCTCTCTGTGTGTTTCCTGTAGTCTCGCTCGGAAGAAGTCTTCAGGATTGGAGTCTTCGGCAGCCATCAGGACCAAAGTGTTTGTGTGGGGGCTGAATGACAAGGACCAGCTGGGAGGACTCAAGGGCTCGAAGGTGCAGCTTGTGTGTGTTTGACCCGAGACATGATGCCTCAGATCCTCTTCATGAAGATTAAATCTGAGCTGTGCCTATAAGAGCAAAGGGTTTATCCAGCTAACGTTAATGAAAGCTTTAAGTATAAAGATGTTTGTAGTGGAAGGGTCACTGCTAGTACTTCAGTACCAGGGACGGGTATTAATACGATTTTGATCAGATGGCAATTCCTGATCATTTGTTTGGTGGAAAAAAATAAAACGTAATCAAGGATCTAGTCTTGGAAAATCCACCAATTCTACATTTTTTGACATGAAACACAACTGGTAGCTGTTAGCTCGGCTCTGTAGCCAAGCAGAAGCTAATGCTAACTAGCTTGTCTCCTGCTAGCAGGAGTTCTGTAACATAACAGTGTGGCGGGTCCCAGGTTTCTTACCACGGAGACACGGGACTTCCTGCATCGTCATCGGTCATCACTGTAGTTGTTGTCTTTTCTCAGATCAAGGTTCCCTCCTTCTCCGAAACTCTCTCTGCTCTCAACGTGGTGCAAGTAGCCGGTGGTTCAAAAAGCCTCTTTGCAGGTTGGTGATTCCCGAAAAAAAGTCATCCGAGTTTTCATTCTGAGTCGTTCTGGGTGTTTGAGCGCTGTGTTGCGGTTGCCCAGTGACGGTGGAGGGGAAGATTTACGCGTGCGGGGAAGCCACCAACGGCCGGCTGGGCCTGGGCCTCTCCAGCGGGACCATCCCCATCCCCCGCCAGATCACCGCGCTCGGCAACTACGTGGTGAAGAAGGTGGCCGTGCACTCCGGGGGACGCCACGCCATGGCCCTGACCGTGGACGGGAAGGTGTTCTCCTGGGGGGAGGGAGACGACGGCAAGCTGGGCCACTTCAGCAGGATGTAGGTTGCGTTTCCCCGCGCTCCGTGGATCACCGCCCGAAGACGCAGTTAAAGAAAAGTCCGCGTTTCCCTCCTCAGGAACTGTGACAAACCTCGGCTGATCGAGGCGCTGAAGACCAAGCGCATCCGAGACATCGCCTGCGGCAGCTCTCACAGCGCCGCCATCACCTCCTCCGGCGAGCTGTACAGTTGGGGTTTGGGGGAATATGGCCGCCTCGGTCACGGCGACAACACCACCCAGCTGAGGCCGAAACTGGTACGGCAAAATAAATACACACAGAGGCTGAAAACTAATGAATGAGTAATGCCATCTGTCATTTAGCTCTTTAGTGGGTAATATCGATTGTTATCTGATCGATTTGTCCATTTCATTGAGTTTATATGCAAATGTTATCATGAAGAAAGGAAATGGTGATTACAAATGTGGTGATTTATGGCAAAGTTAAGAATCCTGAAGACATGAATACTTGTAATTAGCTTTTAGCTCGTTATGGGCTCATGAATAAAACCAATGACTTTAAATGAGTTAAATATTCCAAAAATTTAAACCGGTTAGATAAGTGATGATTAAAGTGATCTAATATATATATATATATATATATATAGAACATATTTTTTATTATTTAATCTGTTTAATATTTCCATCCATAACTCGCTGTACTATTAGTTTCACTGCTGTGAACGTGCAGATTGTTCATGAACTTGCTGTGACTTCATCCTCCAGGTGAAAGTGCTTCTGGGGCATCGCGTCGTGCAGGTGGCCTGTGGGAGCCGAGATGCACAAACGCTGGCCCTCACTGACGAAGGTATTTCTCTTCCTTTCTAGTAGCACCAGGGATCCCCACATGTTGTAATGCTGTGTGTGTGAAACATAAAGCTCCGGGCAGACGGACATCGAGCGCTCCGATCACCATAGTAAAACATCTCCTCTGTGGCCTGTTTGAGTGACAGTTTCTTCAATCAGACGGACGTGTTCGGCTCTCTGCTCGCTAACAGACGTTGCGTGTCATTTTGCCAGGGCTGGTGTTCTCCTGGGGCGACGGCGATTTTGGAAAGCTGGGTCGCGGTGGAAGCGAAGGCTGCAACATCCCGCAGAACATCGAGCGGCTGAACGGGCAGGCCGTCTGCCAGATCGAGTGCGGCGCTCAGTTCTCCTTGGCTCTGACTAAGTCCGGGGTGGTGTGGACCTGGTAAGTGACGCCGCGGCTGCACCGCGCCGCCCCGCTCTCCTCCGCCGGAGGTTTCACGGCTGGCTCGTGTTCCCGAACAGGGGAAAGGGCGACTACTTCCGGCTGGGCCACGGCACCGACGTGCACGTGCGGAAGCCCCAGATGGTGGAGGGACTCCGGGGGAAGAGGATCGTCCACGTCGCCGTCGGAGCGCTGCACTGTTTGGCTGTTACGGAAACCGGACAGGTGCGGCCGCGGTGTGAAGTAGCGAATCATCAGCTCAGTTTCCCCCAGTCGGTGACTTCGGCTCTCAAACACGACGGAAAGTCTTCAGTCCAGTTGTTGCTTCTCCGTCAGGTGTTTGCGTGGGGCGACAATGACCACGGCCAGCAGGGGAACGGCACCACCACAGTGAACAGGAAGCCCACGCTGGTTCAGGGTCTGGAGGGCCAGAAGATCACCCGAGTGGCCTGTGGCTCCTCCCACAGCGTGGCCTGGACCACGGTGGACGTGACCACGCCCTCGGTTCACGAGCCGGTGCTGTTCCAGACGGCCAGGGACTCCCTGGGAGCCTCCTATTTGGGTAACGCTCCCTGCAGCCCGTTGCCGCAGATCACCTGCCCCTAAGGCAATAATGAATATATCGATTATACAATACATGACGTCCTTGTCTCGGTGTCCTTCTTTGCAGGTGTCCAGTCGGACAGCGACTCCCCGTCGGCGGTCAACAACAAGTTGAGCGGGCAGAGCAGCGTGAAGCCTAACCGGCCCTCGCTGGCCAAGATTCTCCTCAGCCTGGACGGGAACTCTGCCAAGCAGCAGGCGCTGTCTCACGTGCTGTCCGCCCTCCAGATCATGTATGCCAGGTGCGTTCTGCAGGAGGTTTGGACTGTCGGGGGAAGATTTTTCGCTCTGACGCGCTCATCTAGCTGACTGGCTGCTGGTCGTTGTCGTCGGTGTCGCCGTTTCCTCAGGGACGCGGTGGTCGGCGCTCTGATGCCAGCCAGCATGATCCTGCCGGCCGAGTGTCCGTCCAGCTCCCCCGTTCCCCCGTCAGACTCCTCGTCCTCCTCCAGCGTGAGCGAAGAGGAGGGTCCTCCTGTCCTGCCTGAAGCCGAGGAGCGAGTCAGCCCCAATCCCTGGCAGGACAAGAAGGGAGAGGTGAGGGTCACGGCTGTATTTTGTGCTGACCTGCAGAGCGCATCCTCTTCCCGTCGTGACCACGTGTGCAAATGCAGCCTTCAGCAAAGTAGCTTTGGGTCCAAGAAAAAGAAAACTTTCACAGGGAGTTGATCATAAATACAGTTTTCTATCGTACAAACATTTTTAATCCTTAAGGGGATGTCGAGGTGTTTGTTTGAGGTTCTTCACAGTCAGTGTTTGGCAGACAGATCAGAGTTCTGCTGTGGACGTATTTTAGTATTTAGTATTTCAAGTGAACGCTATCTTTCCGACGGAACTGAAGCTGTTCTCTTTGGTCTCTACGAAGACACCAGGTGATGCATGAACAGTCATCGTACCTCAGAATGAAAGTAGCAGATCCACAGCGGCTTCTGCTGGTTAGTTAGTTTGTGTTATTGTGTCACTTTGAGTCTGAAGACACAAACTCACTAACCTGCTGCGTTCTGGGAGGCAAAATAACAGTTTTTGAGAATGGAGTCTGGTTTCCTATTTAAGAATGAATAAACTAATTCATTCAAGTCGACTTTGAAACGATACAATAAACTAGAGGACAAGTTATAACATAAATAATTAGAACTGCTGGACGCATGTTTATTGCGGTTTGACCACAGCTGTGTCGTGTGTGTCGTGTCGTGTGTGTGTGTGTGTGTGTGTGTGTGTCGCTGTGTTCGTGAGCAGGCTCCCTCGTCCGAAGACGCCCTCACCCCGTCCTCGGCGATCACTCCCTCCACCTGCGGCGGCTCCTCGCGTCCCTTCATCCCCGTCACCGACGACCCCGGAGCAGCCAGCATCATAGCCGAAACCATGACCAAGACCAAAGAGGTGAGTCCTCCGTGCCCCCCCCCCCCGACGCGTAGCCACCTCGGGCCGCTCCCACCTTTCTTCTCTCCCCCCCACCCAGGACTCCGAGAGCCAGAGCAAAGTGGTCGGTCCGGAGCCGCAGTACCTGGACGAGTTCACCAGTCTGCTGGTGCCCGACGACACGCGCGTGATGGTGGACCTGCTCAAGCTGGCCGTGTCCTGCCGCTCCGGGGAGAAGGGCAAGGAGGTGCTGTCGGCCGTGCTGTCCGGGATGGGAACCGCTTATCCTCAGGTGACTGCCGCTTGCGACTCGCCTCCCGGTTCCGAGGGCGAGGTCGACGGCCGCTGACGACGTCTTCTGGTCTCTCGCCGCGTGTCCCCGCAGGTGGCCGACATGCTGCTGGAGCTGTGCGTCACCGAGCTGGAGGACGTTGCCACGGACTCGCAGAGCGGCCGCCTGTCCTCCCAGCCGGTGGTCGTGGAGAGCAGCCACCCGTACACGGACGACACCTCCACCAGCGGCACCGTGAAGATTCCAGGTAACGAGGGGAAGCTTTTACGCTTTCGTAGGGCTGCACCAACAATTCTGTTCAAGCTTTAAGTCAAAAGCATCCTCGCACATCCTCCACAGAGGCACACAGACGCACACAGACCCTTTTAAATAGTGATACGTTTCATTGTTGAAACTCAATAGAAGCTTTAAATCTAAAGAGCAGGACATTTGGTGCAGCCCGACTCGACCTGATGCGGACCACATTTCTCGTTTTTTTCCCGCTTGGCAGGCGCCGAGGGTCTGCGGATCGAGTTCGACAGGCAGTGTTCCACCGAGCGACGCCACGACCCGCTGACCGTCATGGACGGAGCCAATAGGATCGTCTCCGTGAGATCGGGTGAGCACCCACGGACCAAACAGCCGGCGAGTGAATGCTGTCTGTTCCCAAATAATCGTGGCGTCACGCCGCTGTGCGCTGCAGGCCGCGAGTGGTCCGACTGGTCCAGCGAGCTGAGGATCCCCGGAGACGAACTCAAGTGGAAGTTCACCAGCGACGGCTCGGTGAACGGGTGGGGCTGGCGCTTCACCGTCTACCCCATCATGCCTGCTGCTGGTGAGCCGCATCCACCGACACATTTTATGCTGGCGGGTAACATGCGTGTTTAACCGCGAGGGGCGTCGGTACTGATCACGGATCGACACTGAGCCTTTCCCTTTGTGTCCTCAGGGCCCAAAGACTTGCTGTCTGACCGCTGCATCCTGTCCTGCCCCTCCATGGACCTGGTCACCTGCCTGCTGGACTTCAGACTCAACTTTGCCTCCAACAGGAGCATCGTGCCTCGTCTCGCTGCTTCCCTCGCTGCATGTGCTCAGCTGAGCGCACTAGGTACGGTGGTCCACCATGACGCGCCACGATGATCGTTTGCTATTCCCCATTGCGCTCATCGTGGTAATGTGCATGTAGCTGCTGGACACCGGATGTGGGCTCTGCAGAGACTTCGGAAGCTTCTGACCACAGAGTACGGTCAGTCCATCAACATCAACCGGCTGCTGGGCGACAGTGAGGGCGAAGCTCGCTCCATGGTGAGCACCACGTGATCCTACAGCGGAGACGTTCTCCTGCGTGCATGCAATGAAGATCAGAAGAAAAATCAATGCGTTAAATGCGCTGCTTAACATATCAATGTATGTGTATTGTTTTAAATCAGCGATGCGGGTTGGAATCCTCCTTGTTTGCCTCCACGGCTGCTCGTCCTCGACAAAACAGTCGTCTTTAAAACAATCCATTCAAATTGATCAGTAACGTTTTCTGTGAATATAATGCGCCAGAGAGAAAGTGAATTACTGGAAGAAAACACAAATGCTCCTGGTTCTCTTTAGATCATGAACAAAAAAGACGATTATTTATTCACGGTTGAAAAAATTAAATAAGAAGATTTCCTGCTAAAACCTTTTATTTTTCCACTTGATCATATAACACAACACTTCTTCTCTCGCCCTCCATCTAATTGACCGTTTCTCCTGCCAGAGTTTCACGGGCAGCGCGCTGGCCGCCCTGGTGAAGGGGCTCCCGGAGGCTCTGCAGAGGCAGTACGAGTACGAGGACCCCATCGTCAGAGGAGGCAAGCAGCTGCTGCACAGTCCCTTCTTCAAGGTACGCCTCCGCCCACCAACACAATGCCCCCCCCCCGTGGCGTGCGTGATGCGTGAGGCTCATTTGAACGCTGCGTTCAGGTCCTGGTGGCTCTCGCCTGCGACCTTGAGCTCGACGCGCTGCCCTGCTGCGCCGAGACCCACAAGTGGGCGTGGTTCCGCCGCTACTGCACGGCCTCCAGAGTCGCCGTGTCTCTGGACAAGCGGACCTCCCTGCCGAGAGCCTTCCTGGACGAGGTGAGCATGCGGACGCTTTCCTTTTTTTTTTTTTTTTTTTAACCTCCATGGAGCGTCAACGCGAGAACCGCTGCTAATCGTCCCGCTCTGAAGGTCACAAAGAAGATCCGCGAGCTGATGGCGGACCACGAGAGCATGAACGGCCTCCACGAGAGTCACGACTTGTTCAAGCGCGAGCACGACGAGCAGCTCGTGCAGTGGATGAACCGGCGGCCGGACGACTGGACCCTCTCGGCCGGAGGCAGCGGCACCATCTACGGCTGGGGCCACAACCACAGGGGTCAGCTGGGGGGCATCGAGGGGGCCAAAGTCAAAGTGCCCACCCCCACCGAAGCCCTCGCCACGCTGCGCCCGGTGCAGCTCATCGGCGGCGAGCAGACTCTGTTTGCCGTCACCGCCGACGGAAAGGTCCGCCTCTCTCTAACGCAAAGCGACAGACGGCATTGAACGCATCGTGAACGCGCCCGTTAGCGCTTTAGCTAACGTTCCTAGCTCCCCCAACGAACCCATACAGACACTAGAAAAACACAAATGATGTCATAAAGCGGCGCAATGACGGTTAGCGTTAAACATTCACATGACTGGGATCCACGTGTCCGTCAGCAATGATGATGTTAATCCGCGTTTTGTCTGGACCCTCAGCTGTATGCTACGGGATACGGCGCCGGGGGCAGACTGGGGATCGGCGGCACGGAGTCCGTGTCCACGCCGACTCTGCTGGAGTCCATCCAGCACGTCTTCATCCGCAAAGTGGCCGTGAACTCCGGAGGGAAGCACTGCCTGGCGCTGTCCTCCGAGGGAGAGGTCTACTCGTGGGGAGAGGCCGAGGACGGGAAACTGGGTCACGGGAACCGAAGGTCCGGATCAGACGGAACGCGTCCGCACCCACACACGGGCGACATCATGAGTCCATGTCACGTTAAAGGGTTTCAAAGCCCGTGTTGAAGTAGTGGTTTAGAAAAGCTGTACGGGATCAAACCTCACGGCAAAGTTGTTTTGCATTAAATGAGTCGCGTGTTTTTTCTGTTAAAGTAAAGAAACAACATCATCGATCATTCAGCTTTTGATTCCTACTGATTCTCCAGTCAGAGTCAAAGTCGTTTCTATAGTAACCACGACCCCTCTCGTCCTCAGCCCCTGTGACCGCCCTCGCGTCATCGAGTCCCTGAGGGGGGTGGAGGTGGTGGACGTCGCCGCCGGAGGGGCGCACAGCGCCTGCATCACCGCCAGCGGGGAGCTCTTCACCTGGGGGAAGGGTCGCTACGGACGTCTGGGACACGGAGACAGCGAGGACCAGCTCAAACCCAAACTGGTGAGTGAACCCCCCCCCCCTCCCTCCCCCCGCCCAACCCGGCTCCCATAGAGCACTGAAGGTTAAACGGCTTCCTCGGCTTCGTCCAGGTGGACGCACTGCAGGGTCACCGGGTCATCGACGTCGCCTGCGGCAGCGGGGACGCCCAGACGCTTTGTCTCACGGACGATGACATGGTCTGGTCCTGGGGGGACGGGGACTACGGCAAACTGGGCCGCGGAGGAAGTGACGGCTGTAAAATCCCCATGAAGGTGAGTCAGTTCAACAGAGCTTCACTTCTTTAAGCGGTTCTTTTATACAGGAAGATACTGAGAAATATTACTGTTGGCTAATATATAATATATATATATATATATATATATATAAAATATATATATATATATATATATATATATATATATATATAATATATATTTTATATATATATATATATATAATATATATTTTATATATATATATAATATATATTTTATATATAATATATATATATAATATTAGCCAAAATATATATATTTTATATATATATATTTTATATATATATTAATTAGGTTAAATCAATGACGTTCTAATCTCTAAACATCCAGAGGTTGATCGATGTCTTGTTTTCCAGATCGATTCTCTAACGGGCCTCGGCGTGGTCAAAGTGGAGTGCGGCTCTCAGTTTTCCGTTTCTCTCACTAAGTCTGGAGCCGTGTACACGTGGTGCGCCCTCCCCTTCGTCGTTGTTGTTGTTGCTGTTGTTGTCCCTGCGGTGCTTGACGCATTGTGCCGTCTCTCAGGGGGAAAGGAGACTACCACCGGCTCGGCCACGGCTCCGACGACCACGTCCGGCGACCGCGGCAGGTTCAGGGGCTGCAGGGGAAGAAGGTCATCGCCATCGCCACGGGGTCGCTGCACTGTGTGTGCTGCACGGAGGACGGTAAGCGTCGCCGCATTGTGTGTGCGTCGTGTTCACTCGGGTTATTGTTGTTTACATCAACCTAATATTCCTCTTTGCTATTCCGACTCATCTGTCTACACGCCACATGAACTGTTGTCCATCCAGATGTGTCCCTGTCGTCCCACTAAAGTCTGCTGTGACAAATAAAAACTAATGGTATTCAGAATGCGGTCATCTTCAGGGGAAGCGTCCGGTAGCCTCACCGGGAGGCGTTGTGCTTGTGTTCTGGCCTCAGGAGAAGTCTACACATGGGGGGACAACGACGAGGGGCAGCTGGGAGACGGGACCACCAACGCCATCCAGAGGCCGCGGCTGGTGGCCGCGCTTCAGGGCAAGAAGA